>NC_056735.1:1762023992-1762101492 GCF_019279795.1 Protopterus annectens | reverse complement strand
ATCATTTCATCTGCATTTTGCCTTAGGGATATGGAAAGAAACTGAACATCTGGTGAGAATCCTTTCAGACACGACACACTCACAGGCAGACAGACACATGTGCGTGACCATATGACAAATTTCTAAATTTTATTCTGCATTGTTTGAGCTCTCTTTAAATTTCAATCTAGGGTGGCTTCCATATCAGGAAGAAGGCATTTGAGGGTAGACAGCAATACACTTTTCGCAGCTTAATGTTTCTAGTAAGGAGGTTGTCGACTGCATTGCAGATATGTAACACTCTGGAGATTTTACAACTCAGTTTTAGTATATGAGTTATAAAGTAAAGTGAGTAGTACAGACAGATTATATTGTATTTATAGGGTCAATATTCTCCAAAACTTTTACATCAGGGCCAGTAATATTCCAGTTTTATTTGCCTATGTTAAGCTCTTTCTGAGTTCCAGAAATGAATAGCTTTAGTTTTGCTAAGGTCTTTTTGTTCTATGCCATGACATAATTTCAATAATTTTATCCCAAGGGTTGTTGTGTCTTTCGGCTTTTCCCGGTTAGGGGTCGCCACAGCGGAACTCCAGTCTGCTAATGATTGGCAGTAGATTTTTACGTGCCGAATTGCCAGCTCTGATGCACAACCTTCATACATGTCTCCACACAGAAGACACTCTAGCTGAGAATCGAACCAAATGGAGTCTTACTGTGAGGCGACAACGCTACCGCAGCACCACCACCGCGGACTAGAATTTTATCCCAAGGGTAGTAGTGACTATTTGAGTGGTTTCCAGAAGCCCAGCTCATCACATCATTAGAATGTAAGTGTATATTGTTCTTGTACTGAGAAATTGTGAACATATTTTAATATAGAATGAACAAAGGGGATCCCAAAGCTTTGAATGCCATTTTTTATTATTCAGACAATCTTTTGTTGGGCTCCTCTGATTGATCTATTTGCTCCTCTTATGGGGGTGAGAGCCAGGCCCATTTGTTCCCCAGTTAGGGCAAGAACCATATATCCATTCATTCCCTTGCCAGGGAAAGAGCCTAATCAACCTATGCATCCTCCTTGGCAGTGAGAGTCAAGTATTAGGGAGTGGGCCAACTGACCAGTCATGTGGCTTCTCCTCCCTGCATGTAACTCAATCCCCTTGTGACTTTTTCTGTTGCTTATTTATAGGATTTGCTTTGATCCCAGTATGTGGTGAACCCTGGGTGTAGGTACAGTCCTCTTTGGGTACAGGTACAGTCCACTTGTCCTAATGAGGGTAACCAGTTGTGGTCCCTCCCTGCTGAGGAAATTAAACCAACAGCTACCACTAATTTTCTTCCTCTCCAAGGAAAGCACATCAAGTGCTTATGCTGCTAGTCAAATTTGGATGGTTTGGACAAAATCAGGGATTTATCCCTCTTTGCCAAGGGAAACACCAATGTCTGATTTTATAATGTGGTTGACACTGCCACTAATTAATAGTCACTCTGAAGTATTAATGTTTATGGTAGCCAGAGAACCAAGGTTATGGTAGGAGGTCTAAGACCAAAACACTATGCTAACACTCTTCAAGAGCAACCTTGACGAGTGGATGGGAAAAAGAAAGTTTACCCCAGGGATCAATTCAGTGGCTCTGCTGGACAGAGGCACAGAGAACTAACCTAAGGGGGCAGCGAAAGCCAACACATTCTGGCTAGGCTTATAAATGCCTTCGGGCAGATAGCCTAGTACCTACCTATGAACCTATAAAAATTTCATTAGCCAGAACAATGTGATTCATTGAATTGAAGGTCTTTGATGTATCAGTGAAGAATAAACCCATGAGCCACCCAGTTTGCACTGACTGAAATATGCTGCCGTTGAGGGTGCAGAGTGGGTTAATAGTATTGTTGCCTAAAGCCATGTTGCTGGATGGAAAATAGGCCAGGTGTCAAAGTGTGATTTTAACTGTTCACAGGCTGACTTTTCTACGACTTTAGCCACTGAGCACAATAGATCAATGAGCATACAAGCGATTAGTTTGCTGTCACAGACAGACTTTAAAATGAGTATTACAGTTGCAAATCTCCATGAAAATACATGTAGAGAGAAAGTATTGATAATTTGTCTGTCTTAGTAGAATTGCATTGAGATTATTGAATACTTTGATAAATTTGGGAAAGAGGTCCTCTGGCCCTAAAGATAGGTTAACATAAATTACATTGCAACATATTTTTTTGTTTATAGCTGTTATTATATTATTATATAGCATCAAGTTTCAGATAATTGTGGAACTATATTCAGTATGTACATTCTGAAATATGGTTTCAAGTCTTAACCTTTTTTCAAGTCTGACAATAATTTATCCAAAATAATCTTTTTCATTATTTTTCCACAACAAGAAAGTGACCTTTAGGTTTAAAGCAGCCTGGGTTTATCCTAGTCCCCTTTCCCTTAAAGACAGGTTTAACAAGTGCATGCCTTCTGTCAAGATTTAGTAAACAACAGATGTAATATTGAAGTGCCCCCAGGCCAGTATTACTAATTCTGTCTCCCCCCTGTTTACTCAGCTTTTCAATGTAATTTATTTTATTTTCAATATCAGAAGTTACTTGGATGTTATTAATACAGATTACCTTACCCTTTCTGCATAAGATTCTGTAACTGTATTTTCAATCTGTTATGTTTGAGAATATATTTTAGAATCTACTCATGTATTATCAATTTCTATGTCTTTAATCCTTTTACATGTTATATAGCTATAGCATGGTTTCCTGATATGCTTAATATGTTTGTAAACATTTTCTTTAAATTCTACTTGATCTTGTCTTTCATTATGCTCAATTTATCTGTCCAGTTTATCAATTTAAGTTTTCAACGTAATTGTCTGACCCGATTTCCACTTCTTACATTTTTTATCTCTCATCTTAATTAATATTTTATCCTGACCTCGTGTGCCTAGATCCTGATGTTAAACATTTTTTTCAGTTCTTGCATCCAAACATTTTTCTTTCAAAACTTACTAATGTTGTAGAGTCAATACTATTAAAGTCTGTCTCTGATAAATTCAAGGCCCCAGGTATTTTGATTTCTCTTCCGAATGGATGAATTCCTCTAAGTCATCATCAATACTTGATGTTGGTGGTCTTTACACAGCAACAAATGTAATCTATTACAGGATAGTCTTTATTGTCACAGTTATACAATCCACAGTATTGGTGCTATCATCAAAGATGCAATAATCATTGGTCTCAGAGTAGTCTTAAATCCCTATCAAATGAAACTGGCTCACCTCCAGCTATCACACAAGACAGAGTGCTAAAAGTGGTATCAAAAGCTAAAAATAATGCATCAGTGGGTCCTGACAATATCCCCAGATGCATCTTAAATAGCATGAAGCATGATTTAGCCCCTAATATCACTGTTCAGTCTCAGCCTCCATACAGGTTTTGTACTAAGCAAGTGGAGAACAGCTACAGTCATTCCCCTGTGTAAGGGAGGACCTTCCACAGACTCAAGCAATTACAGACCAATAAGTCTGGCCAGCCTCCTATACAAAACCATAGAAAGACTTATCATGGAATTGCTCAGTTAGGACATAGAAACCTCTAAATGTTATATCCATTTCAGTTTGGATTTCACAAGTGCAGGTCATGCTTACTCAACTTCGTGGATTATTTTGAAAAAGTCACCAAAGCAGTAGATTAAGGCAAGAGTGCACACTGCATACATTGATCTGGCCAAAGCTTTTGACACAATTCCCCACTCACACACTAACGTAGAAAAACAAACTGGTAAAATAAACCAATGGTGAGCAAACTTGAAGAACTAACTCCTTTATTGGTAAGCACCCAAACTTGAAGAACTAACTCCTTTATTGCGCTTACCAATAAAGGAGTTAGTTCTTCAAGTTTGCTCACAATTCCCCACTCAGACATAATAGAAAAACTAAATAAACTGGGAATAATCCCTTATGTCACCCACTGGATGGCCAGCTGAGTCACAGTTAGGGTGCAGGTAATCAAAGTAAGGGAAGTTACATCTACAAAGAGACCAGTCACCTGTAGAGTCCCCCAGGGTTTTGTGTTGGGACATATCCTGTTTGGCATCTACTTTTCTGAAGTAAAAGCAAATATCAAAAATCTATAGCTGACTAAGTCTGCAGATGACTGCAAACTAGGAGCAGCCATTGAATCCCCATATGACTTAACTATCCTGCAGGAATGTTTGTCTCAAGTCAAAATTGTGGTCTGAAACTAAATGCCAAAAATTTCATTTTTCTATATTTTGGAAAGTTATCCACATCAGGGAATTACACATTCACAATAAGCCCCTAAGATTTTACCCAGTTGTTTGGAATTGGGAACTTATGTGGGCAGTGACCTAACTTTTGGCCAACATGTGTCCATTGTGGTAAGAAATTCCTTCTATATTGCACAGTTTATAAACAAAGGAATTGTGTCTAGATCTAGGGATGTCTTTGTCCTCCTTTACTTAGCCCTCATTAGGCCAGTTAATTAATATAATGCTCTCTTTGGTATGTATCTGTCCAGACACATGCAACACATGGAATGCCCAGAGAGATACCTTAGTAAAAGCATACAAGGTCTAAACAATATGCTCTACATGGACTGATTCAAAGTCCTGTCACTATACTCAGTATCCTATAGACTGTTAAGAGGTGCCCTATATCTGGCACACAAGACATCCTCCAATCCATTACTGATGGATTTAGTGCACAACAGTAAGTCAAATGACATCAGAGATACTCAGTCTAGGGATCTAAACTTCTTCTGCAACATCAACAGAATGGTTTGGCGGTTCAGGTATATTTTGCAGAGGATAGCTCTGCTATGGAACAGTCTCCCCATCAACACAAAATAAAGTTCATCCCTTTCTATTTTGAAGTGAAACTTAGATCTGTCAATGGGAAACAGAAAATGTATCCCAGGACTGATCTCTGCACTACCAATTGACAAATGCAGCGCTTAAATGCTTTATCCCATAGATGGGTCTCCTCAAATTATCTATGGCATGATCCCAGTTATTCTTATTAGGGGTAGTATATAATTATCGACCATGGGAAGGGCACGGACAATCTATGCCCAAATGGGAGAGGTTATTTTAAGCACAAAAAGGAAAGTTGGCTAGGCTTAAAGTGGCCCACAGTGGCAGGTAGCCTAGTACTTACCTATGAACCTATCATAATATCTCCACCTCATTTTGTTAGAATGTCAGTTACAAAAAACATTTATATCCTGACAGAACTGGTTTCCAGTCCATGTTCTTTAATCATGTTTAAACAACAGCATCAATCTTTTGTGAACACAGAAAGTGTTTCAGTTAAAAAAAAAATGCTCATGTTCATCACATTAACAACCAGCTCATACAAATCAAATTATGATATCTGTGAACTGTAAAATTCTGACCTCGTAAAAGCCCTCTCTTACATTAGTGAAATATTACAATATATCTGCTGAAAACCTTATCTTGACTTGCCATGAAAAGTAGACAACATCCATCAAAACACGTGTCAAAAATTAGGCTTGGATGTTCACACTTTTTAAAATAGGACATTTTTCATATTGGTGTATACCACAAAAAAATATGTTAATTCACTCTGACCTGCCTCTCCTTTCTATATGTTATTTGTGAAAATATGTCCTAACACCTGTCAAATCTATGTTACTTAAGAGAGCTATACAATTCCTACTGTCAGTGACCCTTAAGGATGAGATCAGTTGATCCAACATGAATAAAAATGTTTCCATACTTCCTTGTTTTTTGGCATCGTAATGCCTTACTCACATCCTATATTTTTTCTCCTAATAGGCATAGCACTATTCAATATTCATTATATGCTCTGCAAATCTGAGTATAACTCTGACAATAATGACAGCTCTGGAATAGTTAATTTAATAAACTGAATCTCCAAATACCAGAGTATAATTTTTGACCTGATCTAAAGAATCTTCTTCCTCCAATTCGATGTTTGCTCTTTCAGTTTTTACAAAAGAGTGATCTTTAACACTATTAGTCTTATTAATATCATTGTTTTCACCATCTATATCATGCAAAAGCATATAATTCCCGTCCATGTTGTCAATGTCAGTCTCTCTCCTCTTTTTTTTCTTTACAGTAATGTTCTCAATCCTTCCAAGCTCAATTTAGACTTGCTCCTTTAAGCCTGTCCCTTGTCTCTTTGTTTCTACCTTCTCTGCTGGAACAATGTCATTTTCTGTAGATGGAATATTGTTTGATTGAATAATATAATTCTTTGTAATTCGAGTATTACTTATCAAAGCATTTATTTTGTGTATATTATCTTAGCCTTGCATACACTGGTTAATTTATTTTTCTTCCTAGTTACTGTTGTGAACTTCGTCCCTTCTTTTTTTTTTTTTTCATTTCTCCTACATGCTCTCAATTCTTGGCCAGCTGTATAGCCATATATTGAATTCCAAAAGTGCCATCTGTAGTATTTGGTTTAATGGGGTTGAAAGATCTTTACCTGCTTAACACCTTTTCTTTCAAAAATGTGTTTTATTTGCACTTTGCTTAATATTGTCTATCTCATCAGCCAATTTAATATGCATGTAATAGCTTTCTAAGCTGTGCCAACTAGACAAGTACAACCATCTTCAGTAAGTGTAGAGTTACTATCAAAAATAATAAGTGCATCATCCAACTTTCTATGAAGAACACAAGTCTCAAATGTTATCATGTGTTACTTTTATGTGTATGCAGCATTCAGTACACTGGACATGATATCTAGGGTTCCTATTATGTTATCGAACAATAACGTAATCGAACGCTTAGGACTTTGAAATGGCCGCATTTCGAAGATAGCATTGTGGGATCACAGTACAGTGAAGATTGGGATCCTTGCCCTTTCCTCACTGTAGTGTGATCTCGGAGTTGGAATATATATTTAGCGGGGAGAGTGTGGGGGGCAAAGCCCACCACAATAAAAGCTTAGCTATGTGGCCATTTCGACGTTTTGAGCGCTTGATTAAATTATCTTTCAAATACGTAATATGAACCCGATATTTATGCATTAGCAAATCATTAATTGCATAGGTATGTACTAGGCTAATGGCACTGTGGCCTTTACAAGCCTAGCCATAGGAATACCCTGGCATCGTGCCACCTAACCTTTGTTCCCAGTATCTGTTGAGCAGAGCCACTGGAGTGATCCCCTGGGTGAATTTTCTATTTCCCATCCACTCATAAAGATTTCTCTTGAAGAGGGCCAGTGAGGTGCTCTGTTTGACATGTATGGGAAGTCTATTCTATAGCAAGGGCAGTCTCTGGGTTATGAACCTGTCCCTCTAGTATGTTCTGTTGACTGTGGTAATGAGGTTGAGGACTCTGGAGCATGTGGTGTGGAGGGATTGAGATTTCTTTATATGTAGCATTTCTAACAGAGCTGGGTCAGACATGGCTTTGTAAGTCAAGCAGAGATCGCCTCTAAGTAGGCGATATGAGACAGATAATAGTTGGAGTTTTTTGAGTCTGTCCATATAGGACAAGTGTTTAAGGCCTAGGATCATCTTTGTGAGGTACTCTTGTGGCCAGTCCAGTTTTTGCAGCTGTCTAATGAGGTACTTGCCAAATGGGGCATTGTACTCGATGACTGGCCTAATGAGGGAAGTGTAGAGGGAGACAATGACCTTTTTCTTCCTGGATGCAAAACCCTTAGTAAAGAGATATGCCACATAGAAGGACTTTCTGACCTCAGTGGCAATGTGGTGATCAGAAGAGAGGTTGCTGTAAACCTGTGTTCCTAGATCTCTTATAATGCCTTGTGTATTCAGTGGACTACCATCAATGTGGTAATTCATGGGAACTGGGTTTTCCCAAAGGGGATGATGGCACATTTTTTGGCATTGAGCTTAAGCCCATGGTTCTGACACCAGTCGTTGGTCTCAGTGAGGCCATTCTGTAGGATGTCAAAATCCCTTGGGGAGTTAATAATAGCTCCCAACTTGCAATCATCTGCGAAATTTGTCAGACAGAGTCCCTTTGTGTTGGCTTGGACTTCAGAGAAGTAGATACCAAACAGAAGATGACCCAGGACTGAACCCTGTGGGACTCCACTCGTAACTAGTTGGCAGTCTGACTTTGAGTCAGCTACTTTCACACTGTGGTTTCTATCAGTGAGCCAGTTTTCAACCCACCTAGTGATATAGGGGTTGATGCCTAGCTTGGAGAGTTTTTCTGTTTCCTGAGTGGGGAATGGTATCAAAGGCCTTGGCCAGATCAACGTAGGCTGTATGAACCACCTTGCCTTCATTCACAGCTCTGGTGACTGACTCAAAGAAGTCGACCAAGTTGAGCAGGCATGATCTACCCTTCACAAAACCAAACTGTATGGGATTCAGAGTTTGGAGATTACCTATATCCTTGTTTATTAGGTCCATGATGATGCGTTCCATAGCTTTACATATCAGTCTCATCAGGCTAATGGGGCAATAGTTCCCAGGGTCTGTAGTCATTCCTCCTTTGTGGAGAGGGATGACTGTAACAGTGCGTCATTCAGTTGGGACAAAGCCTGAGGTGAGGCTGTGATTGAACAGGGCACATAGGTGAGGTGTCAGTTCACTCTGTAGTTCATGTAGAACACAGCCAGGGATATTGTTGGGTCCCATAGAAGCTGTATTCTTGGCCTTGGACAGTGCTGCTTTAACCTGTGCAGCTGTAATAATGAGTTCCTGGCAATCTACTGGTAGTGTGATTGGCCCTTGGGGGTGAAGTTGGCACTGAATCTGTTGGCCAGTATATTGGCAATATCTATTGGCTTGGTATAGGAGGTACCATTGTGCAGTAGCTCAGAGCAAATCTAGGTATTGCCGTGGATACCTATAGAAGGCCTTGTGGTTGTCTTTACTATCTGCTGCAATTCTGTTTTCATAGCTAGCTTTAGAAGATTTGATGAGGGATCTCAACTTTTTGTTAAGGCTGATAAGGAAATTTTTCCAGTCTTGGGACTTCACTTTATTCCACATCAGTTCCCTCCTTCTGCTGTAGAGTTTGTTTATGGCAGGGGACCACCAAATTGGGTTCCTTTTTTTGGAGGTGAGCATCTTCCATTGGGTATGGCAAGATCCATGCATTTGTGTACATGTTTGTACAGTGCATTGGTGTATGATTCGGCAGTCATGCAAATATTCTCCATTTGCATGGGTGCCATGAAGTTAGCTACCTCTGTTTTTAGAAGCCCAAAGTTAGCTTTGGAGAAGTTTTTCATGGTGGTTACCTTTGCAAGAGGAGGGGGAGGCATGTGGATTTCCAATGTGATTAGTTTTTGGTCAGATCTAACCAGGGAGGAGCTAACTATTGGTGTAGAGCAACGGTCGTCCATGTTAGTAATGACCAGGTCAAGGATGTTGCTACCTCTAGTGGGGGAGAAGAAGAATGTACATTTAAAGAATCTATTCTTAGTGGCAAACAATTAAAGACTTTTTAACATATAAAAATATACATATCAGAAATTACAGAATTCACAGAAATTAAAACAACTAGTAATCAAATTGTATGAGTAAATCATACAAGCAATATACAACCTATATTATATATTAAATTAAGCAAATTTAGCTAACCTTGTACAAAAGGAAGCACTTAATAAAGTAGCTATTCTGACTTATTGTGCTAGTGAGTTATGACTTGATATGCGTTTTGGGAGAGCTAGAGTATGCCTGCCCACAATCTATCCTTTTCTTTCAACAAACAGTAAAAATCAGAGGTAAAAATAAAATATTATTCAGAATAAAGTTTCTCCTAGCAAGCATTTGCACAAATCATAAAACAATACTGAATGATTTTAGATAATATCCAGATTGTCCTGTCTACCACCTGAATGATTTTATAACAAATTAGAACCCTTGGGAAAGCTAAAGTATGCTGGACTTCTATCTATCCCTTTCTTCTAAAAAAGAGGTAAAAAATAAAATATAAATCAAAATAAAGATTGTCCTGCAAAACAATTGTACAGGAAATCACAAAACAATACTGACTGGTTTCAGGTAATATATGGAGTGTCTTATCTGCAGTCTGTATGAATTTATAACAAATTAGACCCCTAGGGAGGACTGGAGTGTACCTGCCCACAATTGTTCCCCCATTTATGTTAATCTATGCCAATTTATGTACAGAATATTATATTACATAAGCCACATAATTTAAATATAAGTATACTTGGCATACATTAAGCTTAGAAATTCCCAGTTTGAAATGGCAGGAAGCCATTTGATGTGGCTGTGTGAAACAGTTTAAAGAAGTGTGAAAAGCATGCACACCATATGTATTTTATTGTTTCTATACAAGCTACTTTAATGTTTCTCTTCTATTTAAGTCTGTCTATTCCACCACTCCAAAGAGTTCCTGCTTTTCTGTAATGTTTGACATCTTGGTTGATTTTCATGACTGCATAGGTACTTTAACTGGGTTGAAAACTCATTATGGAACAGCTGTTTATTTTTTCAAATCGTGTATGGTTTCACATGCTTTTATGAGATGTTTTATGAAATATATTTTCATCACTTTCAGATATTACAAACTCACTTCATTTTTGTTATATCACCAATTCCTACATTATCAATGGAATAAACTAAATCCTGGTTTAGGACGCTTACGGATATATAGCTCTGATGCTCAAAATACCAGAGATAGAGCACACCGTTCTCAAGGTATAATGTATGGGAAGAGGAGAGTGAAATAAATCGAATGATTACAGGCCTAATGCTTATTTTAACTACTTTCAATATGTGAGCAATAATATCCAACAAGATGGATGCTATGGGGAAATACTTGCCACCCAGGGGTATAATATACCTTCTGCCACAAATGAGACTTCTATATGCCCCTAGAAGATGTGTGATATCTGGTTGACATTCATTTTACTTATATAATCCACTGAATGTTGTTTCCATGAAGGACATGTAACAAAATAAGCTACATTCAACAAAACACATATAAAGAGAGGTGGTTTACAGAATGGGATAGGTAGATAGCTATTTCCCAGTCCTACTGCAGCAGGTGAGCCCACTGCCTCCACAAATAATTGCAAATAGCTTTTGAGTTTCCACTTCTTGATTGGAGGAGACTGCAGCTTCCCACTATGTGTAAATTCCAATGAAAGTGACCTTGGTCAGTTTCTTTTACTGAAAAGGCACTAAGTGGATAACTCATCACTAATTCATACAGCTGTAACCAAGAAACATTATGGAAAGCAAAGTATGTGCTTAAATCATACAGGTATATTCTGTGCTAATACATATATAGAGACCCTAGATTTTGGTGGGCTAGTTGCAGTTTTAAACTGGTCAGTGGCACCCTCACACATAACGCTTCTTCCACACAGATGTATTGTGGTAGATTAGAGCACTGAAATAGAAGTGCACTTCATATTTTGAGAATAAAGTCCCTCCCCTCTCCTTTTTTGACATAAAAAAAAAATATTAAGTATTCATGTCCTGGGGTGAAAATTTGCAACAACTTTTAATTTGCAAATAGTGGGGTCACACCATTTAAATGTATGAAGATAATATGTCAGTACAGGTTGGGTCTGTACTGTACGCATCTAATGCAATTAACCTTTGATCCTAGTGTTCAACAAAGGACCCTGTGCTTTACTTATTACTTATTTTGGGAAGTGTGTATGTGCATTATATAATCTTTCTATACATCATTATATGGTTTGACATCTGAATGAGTCAGATTCAATAAAATCTACACTAAGTGTACACTGTCCTGAGTGAACAGACAACACAGACATAATGCACACCGTCTTCCTACTCATTTTAGTTTTCCTACTGATGTTCTTGCAACTTTAAATATTGACAGGGATTCATAAAGGTTATCACAAAGTGTAGACTACATGCACACTTAATGTAATCTTTCTGAATGACTAGAAAGCACAAAAAATGTGATAAGAATTTTATTGAATACATATCATGTATGCATAGTCTACACTTAGTGTAGGCTTTATTGAATCTGGCCCAATGTGTATTTCATCTTGACTGCTGGTAACATTTTTACACGATAATTAATGTGATATAACTTGGCTTGAAAATGCAGTTTTAAGTTATGTGTTTTGTATTTTATCAATTTATTTTAATTAGCCTAGGACATTGTGGTCCATGTGACCTTCTACCATTTCAGTTGAGTCTTAGTTACAAAGATAACCTGAGACAGATTAATGATAGAGTCTCTAGCTTAACATATACATTTTAAACCCTTGTGATGTGCTAATCCTTAAGGATTGTATTAATTATTTTCTTTTCTCTTTACATTGTTTTGAAAGCATCCCCAAATTAATCTAGGTTGTTTCTACCACTATAAACCTTTGTTTACTGACTAGGTGAACTGGTCCACTGACACTTTTCAGTCATAATCATAGTACTAACACCAGTATAAAAGCACTACAAGCTCATATTAGGAAAGTATACAATCCTAATACAGTCATTACATATATTTTTTAACAAAGAGGAAAGTTGATAAAGTTTTTTGTCCAACACAAAGGAGGTTGCTTAAAAGTTAACAATATAAATGACTATATGCAATTTTAGAAGAGTGAATAGGAGACATTTAAGCAGTCAACAGCAAATACTTGGTGTACATTATTACAGTTTATTAAAATATGATGATGTTCAAATTCTTTAACAAACTTCACAAAAACATGTTGGTTTCGCTTATTTATGGAGATAGGGCAGGATTCACGAAGCCTCCGTGTAAGAGTTACAAGTCTTACACGGAGGCTGCAGTTAAATGATGTGACGTCACCATGCCAGCATATTCATGAGGGCATGCTGACTCACACCCAAGGCTAACACGGTTCATGTAAGAAAGTAGGGGGCGTGTCCGCAGGGCAAGTCCTGCAAACGGACACACCCCCAGAAGAGGAACAGTCCCGAAGGTAAACCCCCACGAGAGAGTCCGCGTAAATGTCAACAAACACAACACAACACATGGCCCCACAGACTATAAACATAAAAAGTAAGAATGAACATGTTATATATTTTTTATAAGTTCTAAAGATGTTTGCCCGTAATTGCGCTCATTTGCGCGGGCGTGCCTGTCACTTAGCCACAGTTAGCAGTCAGTGGAAAAGCATATAAGATCTAAATATGCAAACTAAGCCAAGAAGCAATAGCGTAGCGATAGAGATGTCAGCTGAAGACGAGGCAGTCACGGTTCGAGCCCCCACAACATCAATTTTTATTTCTAGTGAAATAAGCACGAAACAATTCCCTGACATATATGTACATATATAAAATTATATTTTATGTAAAATGTAATGAAATGGGCCATGTATTTTGAAGAAATGTGAGATAATAAAAAAAATAAAATGTCAGAAGTGCCTATAGCTGAGCTACGCTCTAACAAGCTGAGTATATCTGCCCGTAGGTGAGCAGTGGTTTAACAGGTGTAAAATGAGTGCCCGGGGTTGAGCAGTATTGTAACACGCTGAAACTGTGTGCCCGTAGCTGAGCTGAGCGTAATATGCATGCTGACAGTGAAATGACACGTAAACCAGTGTAACCCGTTTGCGCGGAGCTGTGCACCGTGCCAAAAAGCTAACCGGCGGGCAACGTTGAGCAAGCTGTATCAAAGCTGCCTTTACACAGACACACCTCCTAGCTTGTGTAGACAGTCATAAAAAAAAACAAAGCAATGGCCAGGCTGGAACTCAGGATACCATGCACCATAGTCAAAGTACTGAACCACTAAGCCATGACAGTTGCTCTTAGAAATGCAGTATTAGCATATATATATATAGGAATGAATGGAAAGAGAAGCATGACAAAGCAGGTTTTGTGAAGCTGATACATTTCCAAAATGGCCAATCACAGATAAGTGCAGGAAAAACGGCATATATAAGCCCCATAGGTGGGAATACACAGCATAACTGATTGTGGAATCGATTTGCAGTCAGGATGGCAGGTGTAGGAGAGGGTAGTTGCTTCCGAGCACAGAGGTGGGGTATTGAGGAGTCCAAATATATGGTTTGGCTCCTCGTCCATGATCATGAGGCCCAACTCATGCAGGGCCAGGTCCTGTGGGGAGCATACAAGGCTGAGGCATGGGACTGGTTGGCACATGATCTCACCAGTGCCACAGGAATACCAAGGACTGGTGAACAGGTCCGTCACCAGCATGTGGACCTGAAGAGACGGAAGCAGGACCAACTGAACTGTTGGATCCAGGAGGCCCGGCAAATGCCCAACGCCCCACTACTGAGTAAGTTACATGTAATTATTTATGTAAGAAATTAACGTAGCTGATATTATGGAGATGTGTATTCCAATATTACTTCATTTATATTACAGCTGCAGGTGTCCGTTCCATGAATCGTCGAGCCTATGCCGATAGGCTTGTGCGGTTGTGCCATCAGGCAGGTTAGTAATTCTCTCCCTGTAACTGTTAAAAAATATAAGTATGACAGCTTGCAAAAGAGTACAGAGTAGTAACTTATTAATAAAAAGTGCAAGTAACAGTGTAAGAGAGATTCTGCTAGTACTGTGTGATTACATAAGTGTGATGCAGCCTGTAATCCAAAAATAAAAATGAAACAAGTCTGAAATAAAGATGTTCCACCTGTAATGTAATAGTACATAACCTGCAGCAGGCTGTAAATTACAGCTACACAAGCTGAGTAAAACACGTGTGAAATATATCCCCATTTAAAATCTGAAACATGACACAAGTGAGACTGTTGGAAAGGATTGTTGTAACCAAGTAAAACATATCAATAAAGCCTAGAATTAAGTACCATCCTGAATTGTAAAAATAAAACAAGTGAGAGTGTGAGAAAGAGGTATGAATCCACCAATAAAGTTGTAATAACTCCTGAATAAAGTATACTGCAGTCAGTACAGAATGAAATGAATGTGACAGGCACAACCAAAGAGTGAAATGTGTGGAATAAAGTACTGAAGCTGGAATGTGTGTCCCACAATTTGGATATGTTGCTGTACATTTGCAATATGCAGATAGTATGGTTGTATGAAATACCAACCATCCACAGTTGTCTAGAGCCATATAAATCAAATTTAGGAGGATGCTGTAGCTGAACAGAGCCAGATATGAATGTGTATGAATAAAAATGCAATGTATATTAATGTAGCAGTAACATTCCCATCACCAACATGCGTAAGTTTACACATAGGAAACTGTAGTCAGACCTGTAAGGTGTATATATCTGCAGCTAGTAGAAATGTACAGCATATGTATAGGTATTTGAAGTTGTTAATGAAATATTTCTTCACCCTACCCTATAACCACAAATAATCCATTCCACATGAAATGGGTATGTGTATTCACAATTAACTCCCCTGGACATTTGTCCTGTTGGTTCATACATATTTGCATGTACGTTGATGCATGTGCCCTGTTCATACATCCAAACCTGATGGCCTGTTGCCATCAATCAACCCTGCATGTTGATGGATTGTGTATTGTTGTTCAAATTATGCATGTGTTATGCTTGCTGTTCAATGGCTTGAATTTATGGGTGCTTGGTTAATGGGAATACTAATGCATGCTGTTACAACTAATTGTGAATGGTATTGTACGTTACTAACCCAAACTGTCATAAAATAATGCAAAACACAGGACGACAGGGAAGGCAGGTTCCAGCGGACCCACCTCTCCCACCTCAGCTGGTGAGTGCACCTGGCAGTAGTGCCCAGGCCGGACCCTCCTCTGATGGCCCTGTGCCACCTGCAGGTGGAAGCACTGCAGGGGATGGGGCTCGTCCCCCCTCTGCAAGCGTGGCCGGAGGAGAAGATCCACTCACCCCCCCATAGTGTCCGGACTGTGATGCGTAGGGAGATCAGGCATTCTGTGCTGCCTACGCCAGCTTGAGGCATGGGTGGCACAACTCACGGGCGTGCCTGCTGCCCATCCTACACGGCCTCCAGCGCAGCCCCATCCTGGGCAGTGAAGGCACAGTGGCAACTGCCTATGGGTGGGAATCTCAGTTCCACTGTTGCCATCTGTGGGCTCATGGGCTTGAGATATCCAAACATCCGTCCCCGTCAATTGTGTATCCCCCCACATGTGTCATACACCACCCCTGTATGCGTCTTGTTTGTCTTGTCTGTTAATCTCCCCTACCTACCTCCCCAGCTATACCTACTTCCTGTACCTGACATTCCACTCTCACCTGAAAAAAAAAAAAGGGCACTCTGTTCCCACAAAAAAATTACACCCCATACATAGCTGCCCATTTCACACACATGTCTGCTGGACATGTAAACTGGCAATTACAATTGGCTGTACAACAAATATAGTTGTCCTCACCCCTCTCTCATGGGTGGAAGGTTTCAAATTTCACACCAAATTACAAACATATGCACAGCTGTTGCTGATAAAGAAATGGGCAGCTATGGGCCTTTCCTATATCCCTCCTGCAAATCCCGAGCTTGTTTTCCTACTGTCCTACCCTCTTTGTGCCCTCTTTTTCACCACTTTCCTATCTCCCCATTTTCTTTTCTTTTCTTTCAAAGAAATTAGCGCGGGTGTGCGCGAGAGTAAGCACTTTTAAGCAGTAGTAAGCGGGTGTGCGCTTCTGTGCACTTAGCTAAGCGTGTGTGCGTCAAGCTAAGCGACAGTGTGCATGCGTGAGCTCCACGCAAACCAGCACTAACCCGCTTACAACTGCTTAAAAGTGCCTTAGTCACTGAATGACAAGGCCTGTAGTTTGCTCAGCAGCAAAATAAAATTCCTCTGTCAGTCTCGAACCCAGGACCTTGGAAACAGTAGTCTGCATGACTTACCACTAAGCCATGACTGCTATACAAGAACGTTGTGCTGAAAGAAATATATCATGAAATAGTAGGAATTAATGTAAATGGAATATAGCTAGTCTAGTACACAAAGCATGTCATGTATATTTACTGTCAAATCTAGTGGATTTGTAAAATATTACTGTGTGAAGAGAAACAGCCATGCTAGTTGGTAGCTAGTAGGTAATAATGTCACAGTAGCACCTGGCAAGCCACACACATACTCAGAGTAGGATAAACACTGCCATAGTTGAATAATTAAGAGCCCAGACATAGCAACTGTGAGTGAGTTACAGGGATGTCCCTGATTTGAAAACAAATGTCAACTGTGCCCCACTGACTCCATGTGAAATGTACTAAGAGTAGGCAGAAAGGTGTTACAACACACGCAATGGTAACTATGAATTACTGAAAGTATGCACCACTTGCACGTCACAAATGGTGTAGTAATACTTATGCTCAAAATAACCCACAGTCACAACTGCAGAATATCAGAATATTAAATGGGTGTATCCCACTGATATGTACCATTCCATGAGGCTGATAAAAGATGCACCTGAGAGTATCTGAGGCCTGCTCAGCAGTATGATCAAATACCCTTCTAAGTGTCAAGGCCCACACCATGGCCAGACCACACTGCATGCAGTACCACCCTACCACAACAAACACATAGGGAATTGCTGCTCAAACAGATATAGCAAGCATTACAAGCTGTGAATGTAAATGGAAAATAGGAAAGCCATAGCAACACATTACAGGAAAGACACCTAGCAGGCATACAAGGAGTGAATGTAAAGAGCAAATATTGAAGCCATAGCAACAGATTGCAAGAACCACTGCTATATACCAGTTACACCACAATTCCCACAGGAAAGCACACACACCCATATACACAGTATTACTAGTCGTAGGTGTCAGTTTACCTATACACTGAGAAGAGGAAACTGGAGGAAGGAATACTCAGGTTACAGTACAACATGCATTGCAGTGTCTACAACACAGCCTGAAATATGAGAGACATACTAACCCTTACACTCACAGAACAGTGTCCACAGCATACCAGCATGGTCCCCACCCTGATAATCTGAAAGGGCTATGCCTAGCTAACAAACCTTTTTATAGCACTGTCCTGAAATCACAGTGAGAACTGCAATCACTACACAACAGGCTGCATGCAATTAGTAAATGCTGGCTAACAATTGGTGCAGAGGCCATCACATGGACATGTGCAGATACCTACAAAAGCATCCTGTACTCCCAGTCCACACATGCAATACTTTCATTGCACCCTCTGGAGGTAGAGACAGAGAGAGAGAGAGAGAGAGAGAGAAAGAGAAAGGAAAGAAAGAAAAAAATATATAACAACAAAACAAACAAGTTGACAGCAGGCCAACTATCAGAAAGCCAACGCAAACAGCTGTAACAAACACAGGTAATGTAAAGTACTAATATAATAGTCTACATCCTGTGAACCCTCCATATGTGTTATTGGTCTGTATCTATGTATATAAAGATATGCATATGGCAGGGGACATACTGCAACTGTCACTGAAGGCTGTACATACATATGTATGTGAAGGTAGCTATGTGTACATATCAATGTAGGTTGTAGTGCAATGTACAATGTAGGTTGTACAGTAATGGATGTTCATCAGTACGTTAGTGTGTGTATACATATGTGTAAATAAAAAGGATTATATATATATCTATCATGTGTATACGTATGTATATCGAGATATGTATGTATATATATATATATATATATATATATATATATATATATATATAATATGCATATATGTATACATAGATAGAGAGGGATGTAGAAATACATAGACATATATAGTTTCATAGTTTCATAGTTTAGTACTAGGCTATCTGCCCTGGGGCATTTATAAGCCTAGCCATAGTGATGTGGCTTTCGCCACCCCATGTAATGGTACAAAAGTGTACAGAATAGATTTAGAATATTGTGTCTCTGTCTAGTAGTGACACAGTGAAGACCCCCTTACATAATAGAATTAGTTTACTGTGCCTCTGTCTAGTAGTGACACAGAGATGACCCCTGGGGTAAACCTACGATCTCCCATCCACTCGTCAAGATTTCTCTTGAAGAGAGTCAGTGAGGGGCTCTGCCTAACATGAACTGGGATTCTGTTCCAGAGTATGGGAAGCCTCTGAGTTATGAATCTGTCCCTCCAGCATGTCCTATTCATATTTGTGCTGAGGTTTAAATCTTTAGCTCTCGTGGTTCTGATGGATTTGGATTTTATGAGGTGGAGCATGTCCATCAATTCCTGATTGGACATGGCCTTGTATGTCAGGCACAGATCACCTCTACGTAGGCGGCATGCTACTGAATAGAGCTGGAGTTTCTTTAGTCTGGCAGCATATGACATATGTTGGAGACCCTTGATCCTCTTGGTGAGGTACTTTTGGGGTCTCTCTAGCTGTTGCAAGTGCCGGGTGAGGTACATACCAAATGGGGCATTGTACTCAATCATGGGCCTGATAAGGAAGGAGTATAGGGTTACAATGACCTCCTTTGATCTGGATGTGAATCCCTTCATGATAAGGTGGGCAAGGTAGAAAGTCTTTCTAACCACTTTGGCAATGTGGGTGTCAAATGAGAGGTCGCTATCGACTTGGGTCCCCAGGTCTCTGATTACTTTTTCCGTACTCAGTGGGTTACTGTCTATGTGATAATTTGTGGGTACTTTGTTTTTCCCAAAGGGGATGACTATACATTTTTTGGCATCTAGTTTAAGGCCATGACTCCAGCACCAGTTGTCCGTTTCAGTGAGGCCTTTCTGTAGGATGTTTGTGTCAGCTGGTGTATCAACTATGGCGTCTAGTTTGCAGTCATCTGCGAACTTTGTCAGCCACAACCCTCCCATGTTTGCTTTCACATCTGAGAAATAAATGCCGAACAAGAGGGGTCCCAGGACAGAGCCCTGTGGGACACCACTTGTGACTGGCTTTGAGTCTGACATGGCTCCAGTGATTTTGACTTTATGGGTTCTATCCTTTAGCCAGTTTGCAACCCATCTTGTGACATATGGAGTTACATTTCAGCTGTTGAGCTTTTCTATGATGCCAGAGTGGGGTATTGTGTCGAAAGCTTTAGCCAAGTCCAGGTAGGCTGTATGGACTGCTTTGCCCTCGTCAATGGCTCTAGTGACAGTTTTGAAAAAGTCAACCAGGTTCAAAAGGCAGGATCTGCCCTTTACAAAGCCGAACTGGGTGGGATCAAGTGTCTGTAAGTCCCCAATGTCTTTGTTTATGAGTTCCATAATGATTCTGTCCATAGCTTTGCAGACCAGGCTGGTTAAGCTTATGGGGCGGTAGTTACCAGGGTCTGTAGAGGTGCCTCCTTTGTGGAGTGGGACTACTGTTGCTGTATGTCAGTGTTCAGGTACATATCCTGTAGTAAGGCTACAGTTAAATAGCATTTTTATGTGTGGGTTTAGCTCCTCTTGGAGTTCACGTAGCACGCAACCTGGGATACCGTCAGGTCCCATTGATGCTGTGTTTTTAGCTTTGCTGAGGGCAGTTCTCACCTGGACATCTGAGATGACATGGAGGTTACATTCAGCTGGGATAAGTATTTCTTCTTTTGGGGGTGAGGGAGGGGAGAAATTTGCACTGAACCTGTCTGCCAGAATGTTGGCAATATCTGTGGGTTCAGTGTATTTTTTGTCATTGTGAACTAACTCTGAACATATCTGAGGGTTTCCGCCCAGGTTTCTAACATAGCAGAAGAAGGCCTTGTGGTTATCTTTAGTGTCCATAGCGATTTTTCTCTCAAAGTTGGCCTTGGATGTTTTTATGAGAGAACGTAGCTTTCTACTAGTGCTGATCAGAGATGCCTTCGCTTTATGGGATTTTGCTCTGTCGTGCAGTAGCTTCCTTCTTTTGTTATACAATTTGTCTATGGATGGGGTCCACCAGACAAGGACGCCTGCCCTTGGTGGAGAGGGTCTTGGTTTTAGTTGGGATTGCATGATCCATGCATTCTTGGAGATGTCCGTAGAAAGCATTTGTGAAGGATTCTGCATTGTGGGATGTGGTTTCCACTTGTCCAGTGGGCTTAAAGGATACCATCTCAGTTTTAAGAAGTGTAAAGCCGGCTTTTGAGAAGTTTTTCACTGTAGTCTTTTGTGTTGGGGGTGGAGGTGGGATATGTATATCCCGGGTGATTAGTTTGTGGTCAGATCTCACTAGTGAGGGGTATACTTCCAATGTGGAGCACATTGTCCCCATGTTTGTGATGATCATGTCTAGTATATTATCTCCCCTTTTGGGAGAGGTGACTAGCTGTTCCATTGCATTTGAATTTATGAATTCCAGGAACCTTTGGGCTAGAGTGTTTGGGCTAGAATAATGCACCCATTCTATGTTAGGGTAGTTGAAGTCTCCCAATATGATGGTGTTTGGTGAGACATTCATATCCTCCAATGTCTTCAGGAAGGCAGAATGGGGTTTCTGAGATTGGGAGGGTGGTCTGTAACATGCTACCAGTTGTATAGCAGTTTTGCCTACGGTTAGTTGCACCTGGATGGTCTCTGATGCTTCATGTGTTGCCACTAACCTGGAGGTGTGGGTGTCCTTGATGAATATGGACACTACCCCTCCTTTTTTGGTTTGGCCCGAGTTTTGGGGCCGAAAAGCATGATACGAGGTATAGCCTGGTAGAGCTGGGGTGCTCTCAGGAGCCTTGAACCAGGTTTCAATTACTGCACAGACATCGAGATTGATAGAATATGTACGTACAGATATATGTAATGCACACATACATATATAGATATACGTAGATACATATACATATACAGACATGTCTGACTGTCTACAGATATGTCTGTATATGACTATCTCTCTCTCTCTCTGTCCCACCCCCTCTCACTCTCTCTCTCCCTCTGTCTCTCTCTCTCTCCCCCTCTCTCCCCATATCTATATATATATATATATATATATATATATATATATTATATATACATATATATATATATATATATATATATATATATATATATATATATATATATATATATATACATATATACATATACTGAGTGAGGCACATGTGTGCAGATGTATTGCAACAGGTGCCTGGTGACAAAAGCATGGAGTGAACACAAGTGTGGATAATGGAGTAACATACCCCATTCCAAAACACTGACACCAGTAACCACCACATATGTGCATGCCTGCCCACCACTGCATGTGTCAGGGGGGAACAGGGGCAACAAGTGTACAATAGGCTCCCCATTGATATACACAGTGGCACACTAGTCCTGTAATACCTGTACATGGTATGTGTCAGCGGACATGGTGTGTCAGCTATGGACATGTAGGTCACTGTACCCCTCTACACCCCACAATGTCCTACACGGTATGTACCACCCATGACAGCTACAGATATGGAGAAGGACACAGTCATACATAAGTAACTGTGTCAATGCACTCAAACACATTACCTTTGCAGAGTGACTGACAAGACCACAGAGCGCACCCAGACTACCTACATAGAGGTTACCACTGCTGGATATACATAGTTAAGTCACACCCATGACAGTTGTCCAACAACCATGGTAACACCTCACAACATCCACAACACAAATTACCTATGTCTGTCATCCTTGTCACCGCAGTAAAGAGCACATGGTGGAGGTACAAGTCCCTACCCACAGATAAGACATACCCTGGAGTACACCACACAGCATTAAGAAGCAAGACTCCCCATGAGTAGATGTCAGACATACCCCTGCTGAATGTTATGCAGATAGGTAATATGCCATATGAGTCACCCAGTGTAACTGTTTGACAGGAGCAGGTGTGATCACATCACATGTGTCACAAGGGGCAGGGTAGCATAACAGTATGCTGCTGTAGGCCCAGGGCCAATAGCATACTACCTACCTAAGACACAATGCACACCCACGAACCAATTGCAAACCAAATATGTGAGGTGGAATGAGTGTGCCAGTGACTGGGTGCATGTTATGTACTGGTGTGATTGCTCACCATGACTGTCTGTCTGTCATGGTAGTGTGTGCCCTTGGTGTGAGGCCAGAGACAGATGTGTGAGGTATTGCAATCAAAACATACTACATTGCCATATGTTGTGCTGTGTTACCCTGTATGTGACTGTGGTGTAGGTAGGGTTATGGCAAGTAAGAGTAGTGTGCATTACCAGTGAAATATGTAACGTGCATTGCATGCAGTGCATGGGTTGATAATGTTCCCCATACAGTACCTTGATACAAATCGCCAGTGTGAGGTTGTGCATTGGACCTGAACCACTGTGCTGACAGTTGGAGTATACTAGTCTGTCGTATGGAGTGTGGCAGGTACTGTTGCACAGTTGTTGGCTGAGCACTGATATCTGGTCATTTACATGTGCATCCCCCAATAGACAGACAGATGCTATATATGGGGGTTAAGTTATATCACTACAGTCGAGTATTATGTGTATTATGTGTGCCATATTTTGCTGACATATATTGCTGACATATTTTTCTTTTCCTTTTCAAGGCTATGGTTCACCAGCCCTGAAAACCAGTTCACCCTGTGTACACTGCTGCAGAGGATGAGGAGATACACCAGAGCTTGGTGTGGGATTTCACAATACTCTTTTCCCACACCAGCCAGAACCAGCAGGAGAGGGCTGCATTGTGGCAAGACCTGGTCCATCGGGTAAATGACATAGGCACACATAACCGGACATATGAGCAGGTATGCCATCACTGCAGTGATTTAATTAGAAATGCCCATCAGCGTGTGTCGGATATCCATAGGCAACAGTTTACCACAGGTGGTGGGGTGGCTATACACCCCTCCCTCACCAGACTGGAGGGACTACTCCTAAGTGTTGTGGCTCCAGCCCAACAGCAATAACAGCAGCAGCATACATGCATAATGATGGAGGCTGGAGCCACCCAGCAGCAGGACTCGGAGCGTGCAGGTAACATGCCATATGTATAGTTGACTGTTCTGTACACTGTTAGTTTATGCATGTGTGAGATGTGTCCTCGGTTTGTAGCTGTTATCTTGGTAATTATTGTGCAAGAGTGATATTCTCAATATCAGCAGTAGACCTGTGGAAGCCATCTGTTGTACTACTGAACTGTATCATACTCACAGTATCAATGGCACAGTTGTGCCCACTGACAATAAATGTCTCATTTCTGCAGGTCCCTCTCGTGTAACAGCAAGGCAGCCTATCCATGCCGGTGAGTGTGTAATAACAATACCTTCAATACTCTTGATACTAATAGTAATAATAGGCGGAAGCAGTAGTGCTATGTGTTTGACTGCAGGTGTGTTTGTGTCTGTGTGTTGATATCTCATATACTGAAGAGTGTGCATGTGTGCATGTGCACCTTTGTGCATGTGCGCATGTGTGCATGTGTGCATGTGTGCATGTGCGCATGTGTGCATGTGTGCATGTGTGCATGTGTGCATGTTTGCATGTGTGCATGTGCACCTGTGTGCATGTGTGCATGTGTGCCTGTGTGCATGTGTGCCTGTGTGTATCAGTGCCTGTGTGTACACATTGTAAACTGTGTTTCCTGTCTTACTCCCACAGGAACTGGTGCTGCTCTGGTGTTGTGCAGCAGGGAACCTGAATCAGCTGCCGTGAATAGTGATAATGATGATACCTGTGTAATGGCACAGAGAGGTGTGCCAGGGTCCGTCGTTGGTCAGCCAATTGACAGTACACAGCTGTCGACCCCATCAATGTGCACAGTCATCCTGCCAATACATCCTTTGTCACCAATGTCCCTAGGTGATGGACAGGATACAGTGGGCATTGACCAGGGTAATGTGGTATCGGTGGCACATGCATCCCCACACAGCAGCCATGGCCAGGGTCCTGACATGGTACCACACAGGCAGATGTCCAGGGGTTCTCGTGGGAGCATCCATGGGCGTACCGCCCTTGTCAGACATGCCCACAGAGGTCTTTCAACCTCAGCTATGTTTCGGGCTGAAATGCAGGCACAGTCACGTATGTGTGATGTTGCGGCTGCCATCCGTAATTTCACCGAGGTCATTGACAGACGTTGGGGGGACACATTAGATCTGTTCCACAACTACATGTCCATGAGCCAGGGCAATGGTGGACGGATGAGGCATCGACGTGGGCATATGCCAGCAACAGCAGCAGCTGGCAGCCGTCGCTGATGACAACAGGCCCGCGGCCGCTCCCATAGTGCCAGCAGCAGCCCCAGCAATGCTGGGTCTGTGCTGTCATCAGACCGCCCCAGGAGACCATGTGCACGTGGCTCTGGACAGTCCCAACAGGGACCTGTCTCCAGTCACCAACCACCTGCTTTGATGACAGTACCCAGTCTGCCTTAGTACCTGATATGGTCCATAGCACCCCTGCCAGGCACAGGTACCATGTCTGTGGCCAGAGACAGTGATCTGTATGACCTGGCAGGTAAAGTCTGTGGCTGTCCACAAACACCTGTATATGGCAGCCATGAGGTGGAACTGTGTGCATGCATACACACATGCGAATTGATAACACCTAGGGCTACTGCATACACACACACACTGCATCAACATTGCCCCATCTTGTACTGCTGTCCCTCACCAACACACACACACAGACATGTCAATTGGTTGTATCAGTGACATACTCAGGCATACCAAGTACATACCCTGTGCATATGATGAAACTGTGCCACCTCCTGCAATCTGTAACATCGGTGCAGGAACAGGTTAACATGGTGCTGATGCACAGGGTGACTACATAGAAGTGTAGTAATAGTATCATATTGTCAACAGTACAGTGTAATGATATCATTGTGGGTATATCTCAGCATGCCTGATTCAGTTACAGTATGAATGTCATTGTATTGTTTTGTACACCCATAGTAATTACCATAGTGTAATGTCTGCACATCTTTGCATACTGGTGGTGAGGCTGTCAACAGAAGGCCACCTACATAGGTAGCACAGGGGATAAGAAAATGTTAGTATTGATACTCAATGATGGACATGTCAACTGCAAGTTGCATGCTGTCCACACTCGACTCTGCAATGAGGATGTTTGAGGATGTTGATATCTGTGCAGTAATGCACAACAGGTTCAAGACTCACAAGAGCACCCTAGCACTACAAGGTCACACCTCATACCATTCATGACAGCCCCAAAACACAGAACTAACTATGACAGGAGGGAGAGTCTCCATACATGTCAAGGATACTGTGGTGCCGGAACAGGTAGCATACATCGTACTACATTTGGAACTGCTGAGTGAGGGCTCAACGTCTGCTATTCAAAATGTGTATTACTTCAGGTATGAGCACTTGGGTTTCAGGCCAGTTATTCTACATTACGAAGGTATATGGTCTGTACACTTGTGGGAGGTGGGGCTGGACCCAGCACGTCTGACCTGTGAATTTCTGGGTACAGGCTTATAGTGCCTGCATATATGCACTGTTACCTACTGGAAGTTGTACACCTTGTTTGTTGTAGCATAGTCTAGATCCAGGCCTGCTGACTGTAGCTTTGTTTGTATGCATGTTTGCTTGTTATGTCCGGGAAACACTGATTCCACCTGCAATGCAGATTTACAGCACCTCTGTGGATCCCTAGTGACATCTGTATTGCTTACTGTACTGATGACCATGTCTCACTTGGCAGAATGTCACTGTTTGTCCTGTTTGCATGTACGTTGCCTGTAACACATTGCATATGACTTACCTGGCATTTGCTCACGAAAGCATTTATATATGCCAGCACTAACAAATCAGGAGCACTACACCTGCACATACTCACCTTGAGTACCTTGTTCCCCATTGGCCCTATGTGCTGTTAATTATTATGGGATTCACAATACTATGGTAGCATGTGCAAAGGTCACTTGTCAATCTCCTCTCTGGTCCAGTTGGTGAATCTGTGAGTCATGTGGCAATGTTACAGCTGCCTCATGTACACAGACAACCCTCTCCCCTTCCCATAAACTTACAACACATGTGAGAGATGCAACCACATAGCCAAACTGGGGGCTAAGCTCTCTTAACTCAGTACTGGCATACCCTGTCTGGTGGAGTGGGATACTACAGTGAATACACCAGTCTCACATAGACCTGCCACTACAGCAATCCAAACACAGAAACACACAGGAACATTCTTGGAGTCTCAGAATAGCATCCTGCCTGAGCAGCAGACACCTGCAAAGCAGACACACAAACAAACGATACACCAGAACAGAGCACGTGCAACACATTGCTCACACAGCCTGTGTGCCAAACAATCACAGCCCATATGGCTTAACAACACACCTGCTACAGTTGTAATAGGTACCTCTATCATCAGGTACACTGAGGTCCTGCTCACCAGGCTGAACAAGGAGAAGGTCATGGTGAGATGCCCTTTGGGCACTATGATCCACCACATAACACAAGCATACAGGTCACTCCAAGGCATGTACAAATATGACTCAGTCATTGTCCGTGCCAGTGTGAATGACCTGTGGCGTACCTCCATGGACTACATGATAGGGGACATAGAGGGGCACTCTGACCATGTGGCACAGGCTGGCATGACCCTGACCTTGAGTAGCATCTTACCCTCACCAAGAATGCTGCCACAATATGTAGACAGGATGATCAATTTCTACAATTGCGTTATGTTTCGGTGACATTCAAAGGGGATCCAATGCCTGTCAGCGTGGGATTACATGCTAGACAAGCCACGTTGCTTTGCTAGGGACAGCTTGCACCTGTCACCCATGGGCCATTGTATATTGGCAAAGGCTCTTGCTATACACATAGTGCCTTTTTATGCAAGGCTCAAATTACATAGCCACCTACACAGGTATCACACGGGATAGGAAACTAATAGTAATGCTACTCAACGCCAGCAGTGTAAACCTCAAGATGCATGCAGTGGAAACTGTTCTTAGCATGGAGAACAGCAATATCCATGCAGTAACAGAATCCTGGCGCAAGGCTCCCAGTTGCACCCCATCACTGCCAGGTCATACCTCATACCATGCTTGTCGTCCCCTAAACATGCACCAAACCAGAACAGGGGGGATGTATCCAAAGGCACCACAGATACACACACCTCCAGGTTGGTGGCACAGCACAAAGCATCAGAGCTTATCCATGTGCAACTAACAGTGGGTTAGACTGCCTTCAGGTTCATAGCCTGGCACACACCACCCTCCCATACCCAGGAAACCCACTTGGCCTTCCTGACAACACTGGGAATATGATGGTCTCTACAAACACCATTATATGGGTGGACTGCAACTACCCAAATATAGAGTGTGAGCATTACTCTAGCTCCAAGACCCTAGCTGAAAGGTCCCTAACATTTATTCACTGAATTGCTATGGAACAACTTGTTACCACTCCCACAAGAGGTGAAAACATGCTGCACCTGTTCATCAACAACATGTGGACTATATGCTCCAGACCAGACATGTATCCCTCGCTGGTAGGATGACACCATATACCACTCACACTGTATATTCACATACCACATGCAGCCCCTGCACAGAACACCACAGTCATACAGTTGTCTAATGCAAATTCCATGTATTCACATGAGGCAGGCTTCAGACATGGGAACTATTGAAGGTCACAGGTACATATGTGTATGTGGCACACACATACATCATGTGTGCTTTGACATTACTGATATAATCTATGTCATGCAATATTGGAAACCACACCCCACACACATGGACAAATTGTGTGACAAAAACACACATGGCATTTGTAGGATACAAACCCCTACCTAACTGTGTTATGACTCTTGTGAGAGACGCAGTAGCAGAGCACGCTATTTGCATTACTGGGAGGCGTGCTTTCCCCTGCTGCACTTATAGGGTGCTGACATCATCAGTGTTTAGACAGTGGAATATGCAGCATGTGTTGTGTTGTACTAGTTGCCAAAAGGGACATTTCTCTCATACATAGAACTACACACACACTACTCCTGCCCACATACACACTGAACACTTGCAGGATTCAAACCCCTACCTAACTATGTTATGACACTTGTGAGAGACACAGTAGCAGAGTGTGCTATTTGCATTACTGGGAGGCTTGCTTTCTCCTGCTGTACTTATAGGGTGCTGACATCATCAGTGTTTAGACAGTGGAATATGCAGCATGTGGTGTGTTGTACTAGTTGCCAAAAGGGACATTTCTCTTACACATAGAATTGCACACACACTACTCCCCCCCCACAGTCACACATACACTGAGCACTTGCAGGATTCAAACCCCTACCTAACTATATTATGACACTTGGGAGAGACGCAGTAGCTGAGCATGCTATTCAATTACTGGGTATCATTTGTGCTCCTGACATATGTATAGTGTGCTGAAATCATTATTTATGAAGAGGTATGTACATGTGTTACTATCCATCAGTAAGGGGGAGAGCATATATATGCATTAACTTTGCGGAGGCAGAAGCCAAATACACTGTGGATAGCCTTCTGTATTCCTTAGGGACAACAGCCTAGTATTGCACTCTATAGCTATATGTTTACCTGTCAGATGCAAGTATTTGTTGCTCATATACTGTTTGTGGGTCTTTATTGCCATAGCTTTCCCTATCTCTATGAACAACTTGTGTACTGTGGCAGATGTTTGCATATGAGTGGGATCCAGTACTTTACTTATGTCTCTGTTGTAATTTCACTGTGTGCACTGGGCAGATTTCTGTATTGTGGGAGGTTCCTTTGTTAACACATACAAATGCCAGATATGTGTGTGCAGCTGCTGAACTGTGACATGGCCTAAGTGTGTGAGCATGCCCAGCTCACAGTTTCAATGGCTTCTTGACTGACACGTCTCATTTATCTAAGTGTGCGAGCATGCCCAGTGTGAACTTTCCATATGTTGGGATCTGTGGTCCACCACATTTGTGTTTCTGCGTGGACTTCATCTATATTTCACATGTACAGTTGAGTGTTGGACATCAGGTTGTGTTCTTACTGCCCAACTACTTTGTGTCTGAACCTAACAGGCATTATGCTGTGCCTGCAGGGTTGCCATGGGATAGTTTGCATACAGTTGTCAACATCCTTTCATACTGACCAAACAGTGTATTGTCGTATAGTGTACTGGTTCAGTACTTTCACTGTGGTGGACAGTATCATCGGTTTCAGTCCTATCACTGCTTGTAATATTTATAGTGAGCACACCAGACTGGTTGAGGGCCACTTGTGCAGATATGACCATGTTGCATTTTGTTCAGATATGGACAACATAGAACAAGATTGTCCGACATTGTTAATGTATCCTACAACTTGTTTGGACAGTGACAAACAATGGCCATGTGCCCTAGGCCATTTGTAATGCTAGTCAGAGAGTGTTTGTCCTTCAACACACATATTTACTGGTGTTTGCCATGACATATGTCAAGGTTAGTGTGCTGTGCCTCTGTCTACCCGTGACTTACAGGTGATATCCAGGGTACACCTAACATCTCCCATCCAGTCATCATGATTCCTCTGGATGACAGTCAATGAGGGACTCCCTGGATAACCTGTACTGGGAATTTAGTCATGAGTGGAGTGAGCATCTGGGTTATGGACCAATCGGTACAGCATGTCCTGTTTATGTCTGTGCTGGGGTTCAGGCCTGTCATCTGCATAGGCCACTAGCATTCAGATTTTACATGGTGCCATATGTCCATTGATTCCAGCTTGGTCATGGCTTTATACATCAGGCACAGATCACCTCCAGCCAGGTGGTATGGCACTGTGTGGAGCTGCAGTTTGTTTAATCAGGCAACACATGGCATCTGTTACAGCTCTGAGATCCTCCTGGTGTGGTATTTGTGGGGTCTTTCCAGTTGATGCATGTGTCTGCTAAGGTACATCCCACAAGGGCCATTGTACACAATTGTGAGGCTGCTGATGGATGACTGGAGAGGTGCAATGACCTACACTGACCTAGCTGTGCTTACCTTCATGATTAGGTGGGTATATGGTATGTTTCTGTAACCACTACAGACACGTGGTTGTCACATGCAGGATATCTATCACCTTGTGTCCCCAGGTCTCTTATTGCTCCTGATGTACTTAATGGGTTAACACCTATGTGGTAATTTGTGGCCACGTACTGTGTTTCCACAGGGGATGACTATACACTATTCAGCATTTAGCTTGTTGACATGGCTGTGGCACCACTTGTCTGTTTCTATGTGTGCCTTTTGTAGGATGCTTGTGTCAGCTGGAGGGTCCGATATGGTGGGCAGTTTGTAGTCATCTGCGAACCTGTTCAGACAGAGTCCTTCCATGTTGACCTGTACCTATGTGACATATATAGCATACAAGTGAGGTCCCAGGACCGTGCCTTGTGGGATGCCAGTTGTACCTGGTTTGTAGTCTGACATGGCTGCAGCATGTCTGACCAGGTCAGTTCTGTCCTTGAGCTGGTTTGCAACCCATCTACTTGGATAGGGGTTTATAGTTAGGATGGTGAGCTTATCTGTACTGAACAACTGGGGTATTGTATGGAAGGGTTTAGCAAGGTCCAGATAGGCTGTGTGAACCACATTCCCCTCATCAATGGCCTTGGTGCGTGTTTCACATGAGTCAGACATGTTTAAGGGGCAGGATCTGCCCTATGAAAGCCACACTGGGTAGGGTCCAATGTCTGTAGGTACCCAATCTCATTATTCCTGGGATCCATGATCATCCTCTCCATTACTTTGCCAACCAAGATAGTCAGGGTTGAGGGGGTGATAGTTTGCAGTATCCATTCAAGCACCACCTTTGTGGTGAGAGACCACTGTTGCTGTACACTGCTCTTTGGGTACATATCCTGTGGTAAGACTGTGAGTGTGCAGTAGTGCTATTTGGTGTTCCATTCTTCTTACAGTACTTGTTGGACACAACCCAGGACACCATCTGGTACCATTGATGCTGTGTGGTGTCCTTTGTAGATACTGGCTGTTACCTCAGCATCTGCAATGTCAGGGGGCCAGTACTCTGCTGGGATAGATATTTGGCAGTTTGGTGCTGGGGGGGAGTTTGCAAAGAATCTGTTAGGTTGTGTGTTGGCAATGTGTGTGGGTTTGGTGTATTGTTTGTGATATTTGAGTACTGCAGAGCATATCTGTGGATTATCACCATGGTTCCTACCATCCGTTAGGACAGCTGTGTGATTATCCTTTGTGTCCTACACAATTTGTATCATCATAGGTTCATAGGTTTATACTAGGCTATCTGCCCTGGCCATGTCTGAGCATAGACAGACTGTGTGTGGCTTTCGACACCCCTTGCAATGTGCATATTATGCCCATTTAGGGTTTACTTTACTAGATGTGACACAGGGATGGCCCCCAGTGTACACCTACTATCTCCCATGCACTTGACCAGACTTCTCTTGTTGAGTATGAGTGTGGAGCTCAGCCTATCATGGACTGGGATTCTGTTCCAGAGTGTAAGGAGCCTCTGGGTTATGGATCTGTCCCTCCAGCACATCCTATTTATCTATGTGTGGAGGTTCAGATATCTCACTGTGGTGTCTCTGCTGGATTTGGAGTTTCTGCAGTGGAGCATGTCCATTCATTCTGGATTGGACATGGCCTAGTACATCAGGCATACATCGCCTCTGACTGGGCAGTATGCATGTCAATTGGGCTGTGGTTTCTTCAGCCAGGCAGCAGATGACAAATGTTTGGACCCTTTATCCTCTTGATGAGGTACATTTGGGGTCTTTCTAACTGCTGCAGGTGTCAGGTAAGGTACATCCGAACCGGGGCATTGCTCTCAAGTATGGGCCTGATAAGGGAAGAGTATGGGGGCACAGTGACCTCTCTTGATCTATATGTGCATCCTTTCATATTAAGGTGGGCAATATAGCAGGTCTTCCTGGCCACCTTGGCAATGTGAGTGTCAGATGACGGGTTACCGTCCACTTGTGTCCCTAGGTCCCTGATTAACTTCTTCCGTACATAATGGATTGCCACCTATGTCATACTTTGTGTGTGCCTTGTTTGGTATTTGGTGAGACATTCATACTCTTCAGTGTCTTCGGGAAGGTTGGATGGGGTTCCTGGGTTTATGAGGGTGGTCTGTAGCAGGCTGTAAACAGGGACGCAGTTTGAGCCACTGTTACTTGCCTGTGGATAGTCCATGCTGCTTCTTGCTGTGGTACCAACCTGGGGGTGTGGTTATCCTTGACAATTACTGATAGCGACACTCCTATTGTAGTTTGTTCCATGTTTTGGGGGCTGTAGAGTATGGTATAAGGCATAACCTGGTAGTATTAGGGTGCTCTTCTGGGCCTTGACCCAGGTTTCTGTTACAGAACAGATATTACCATTCTCCATGCTGAAGTGGGTTTGGTCTGCATGCACCTTGCAGTTTAGACTTCTGGCATTGGGTAGCATTACGTCCAGGTTGTTATCCCTTGTGCTAACTATGGTGGTGGGTTTGTGTTTCCAGCCTTACCTATTCAAGGCACAGTGGGGGTGACAACAGCCTTTGCCAGTATCCACACAGCCAGGTGTGCTGGGTGCTTGCCATCCCTAGCAGGTGGAGAATCATGTCTTGCTCGGCATGTCATCCCAGGCTGTCAGCCATTTGTTCCCCTTTGCTAACAGCAATACTTCAGCCAATTATTGTACTTGATCTTGTTGTCTTCATAGTGTGGCATCATGCTTGGTGAGGGTGAGATGTTAGGCAGGGTCATCATGTTTGCATATACTAGATGGTGTTACATTGCTTAACACATGGCAATCATGCCTCAGGTGGTGCTGCAGGGCTGCCTATGTCGGATGCACATACTACACTCCCTGTACATGTTTGAAAGCAAGTTATGTCATTTTAGGCATCCCTGTTACTATATGAGTGAGTCAGAAAGGGGTATCATTCCCAGGGTTCCTACTGAGCCAGTGTATGTGCTATGCGTTGCCTCTTTGCCAAGGCCAGGGCATACTGGGCATGCCTCCTTCTGCCTACTGGGGCAGGGTCAGGTTGTTCCTCCGAGTCACGCTCTGCCTGTGATGGCCTTGGCAATGGTGGGGGGCTGTTTGTCCCGGCCCTATGCTGGTCCTGCTGCAGCTGTTTTCACAGAATCATATTATGTAGCATAGCTCATACCATGACAATTTGGGTACATGTAGTTGGTGAGTACTGCAAGGCTCCACCAGATGTGTCCAGGCACCGGAATCATGACTTGAGCAGCCGAAACACATGCTCTATTACATTTTGTGTTTGTGTGTGTGCCTCATTATGGCGTTCTTGTTCAGGTGTGTGTGCGTTTCTGATGGGTGTCATCAGCCACGGCTCCAGTGCATATCCAGCATCCCCCACTAAGTGACCATGTGGGATGTCCCCATTGGCAAATGTCTGGTACAGCTGCGTCAGATGCCAGATATGGGAATCATGGTAGCTTCCAGGGCAGCCAGCACACACATTCGTTATTATGCCCTGGGCATTACACATGACCTGGCAGTTGATGGAGGGGAAGCCCTTGCGGTTGATGTAGGCCCTACCCCGCTCACCAGCTGGTGCCTTGATGCGTATATGCGTGCAGTCTATTGTACCCACTACCTCAGGGTATTCCGCTATTTGCTGGAAGAGTCGCATATTGCTGGCCAATGCCTCATGGGAATTGGGGAAATATACATGATCTCTGACATGTGCCGACATGGCATCCAGGAACTGGTGCAGTACCCTGGATGCAGATGCCTGTGAGATCCCCATCATATCACCAGTTGGTCTCTGGAAGGTACCTGTTGCTAGTATTCTTAGGCCAACACATACCTTAGTTTCCACTGGATGGGTTCCCCTCTGTTGGTTCTGTGTGTGAGGCGTGGCCTGCACAGCTCAACAATTTGCTGCAGGAGGTCTCTGTCCACTCTATAGCGCTCCACTATCTCCAGCTCATGTAACCCCTGGTAGGTGACCCTGGGCCTGTATACTCTTCTCTGTCTTCTCACTGTGGGTTGTCTGGCAGCATTTGCATTGTCACCACCCTCAGCAAGTCTCCTATGTCTCCTTATAACAGATATGGCAGCCCCTAGCATGTTTGTTCTGAGTGCAGCTTTTTCAGTTTTCACTTCTAATAGCTTACTCCTGTCTTGCAGTGTCTCTTGAAAGAAACATACTGCAATGCTGTTTGCAGTGTTTTAAGTGCTGGGCTGGGCTAGTATTCTGCCTGTGTAATTGCCTGCTTCTAATTGTTTTCACCTGCTAGCTCTACCAGTATTCCCTGCTAGCTTCCTACTATTTCTTCTGCTTCCTTTTTCCTCTCTGTTTCCTCAGGGGAGAGCAGCGTGCATACCAGCGAAAACACGCTCACAGTGGCTACCACACGCGCACACATGCTTACACGGACTACAATCTGCTTATTCGGGTTAAAACGCGCGCACACCAGCGCAAACAGATTTACAGATCTTTAAACAGGCTCCTACATGCTTACTCTGCCTTACATGCACACACTCTGTCTTACTCACGCCTCCCAGCACACACACGCGCACATGCACACACAGCAAGAAACTTTGGTGTTAGCCACAGTGTACACCTTCCATTTCTTGACTTTCCCATGCTTATCTGTTGACACTCCTCTTTCTATGCTGTGTAACTGACATCATTCACATACCACTTTGCTACAAAGAGCTTGATTTCTTTCTAACATTCCCCCCTGTGATCTCACCTATCTCCTACTCTGTTACACCCCCTTATCTAACTCTTACACTACACGGAATGTGCTCATTTGCTATGTGACAGTGCGATTCACTATCCTACCACTCATTTACATAGGATTGCCTACTAATGCTTAGTTACGTGTCTTACACTCAGCTTCCCCCCTTAGCAACCACTAAACGGTGGCCATGTTGTTTTTGGTCTGCTAGTCCCTGCATTATAAATCCATGCATTGCATAAAACCCACATTTGTGGGTTTCAAACCTTTATTTTTATGTTTTATATAGCGCAGCCCGTTTGCGCGGGGCTGTGCTGCATTTAAACCTCGCCGATCGCCAAAATTTTTTTTTTATTTTATTTCATGTTTGCATTGGGTTACCATGCCAATGGCCACATATTTGGCCATTGGCATGCTGCCTGATACATATGCACACTTTATTTGGAGCTGACATGGCTCCATTGTGCTATTTGCAGAAACATACTCAGTTGTCAACTGAGTACATTTCTGCACCTAACACGACTCTTACACGGGCTGGTTTCAGCTTCGTGGATCGCTAATCTACCTCATTTGCATGCCTTTCGGCTGCAAGTGAGGTAATTAGCATATCCACACCATGCCCATGTAAGAGACGTTTTAGCTGGTCTCTTACACGATATTTTGGGCTGTTCCTGGATCGCTAAGGCTGCATGGAGTCTTACACGACTCTTAGACTCTGTGCAAGCCATCATGAATACTGCCCATAGTCTTTCAAGAAAAGTTTGAAAGCATGCAGAGGTTCAGTTTTTTTTTTAATTATTTGATGGGTGGTTCCACAAAACAGGTTCTAATTTGGGGAAAATTCTTTCTCTTTTAGCATTTTTGAACTTTGGCTGAAATAAGATGAGAATGTCATTTTGGTTGTTGCTTAATGAGTATGTTTGATTTCTAAGTGGCAGATTTCTTTTCAAGGAGAGGCAATAATCAAATTATAATATTTTGAAAATAAGAGTACATAGCAGCAAAGGTGCCGCCATATTTGTAAAGGTAGCCAGATGAATAATTATAACAAATCAAAGGGATGTATATTTGGATCAGAAAGGAGAACAACTCTACATATTTTGTTTTCTGCAGTGAGAAGCTTCTTTTTTAGCAATTTTATTGTGTTTCATATACTATATCAATATATCAATATATATGAACCAAAAAACTGTGTTGGAGCACGTAGGAAGAGAAAATAATAAATCTAGTCAAAAAACTTCAAAAAGACTGTATAAAATAAACAAAATCTTATAACACAGGACAAAACACCCAGGAGCCTGTACTTAGTGCTTTCATCTTTTATTAAGTGATAAGGACTTCATCAGATAAACTTAAAATGCAGAACAGCATACATTTTAGAAGGCTGTTGGCGTTTGAAGGCTCGAACTTGGTTGCATTGGAAGTCGACAGGGGAGGATTCCTCTCCCTTTTTTGTATCCTACGGTGTGTTCTACAGTCAAGTATATTGTTCTGTTGGATTATTACATTTTTGGGGCCATCCTATTGAGAGTGTTTGTTTTCTTTTGGTTTATTGGTAGACTTTTTGACAGTGAAGGAATCGCCTTGGATTTATCAACGTTCAGGAACATATTACATCGACAGGGCCACTTTTACGGATCATTGGTATTATTCATCCTTTTGGATATTTTGTGGATTTGGACTGGTTACATCGATCCTGCATAAACTGGAGGTTGCTATTTTGTTAATACTTTTGGACTTATTTGGACAATCAAGCTGCCTTGGATGGACGTTTGGCTGCAATTGGGTATTTACTTCAAACATTTAGCATATTTGGCCTTTTTTTCATCGGCCCAGTACTTATTGTGGGTTTGTTTTATTACTTAGACCAGGAAATTGACTCTGTTTGTACTATACCATTATATTGATATATGCCTATCATATAATTATGAGCGTATATGTTATTCTGTATTATTACTGGTATGGGTGTCAATGTGCATAACTATCCAGCATATTTTCAGTGATGGGTTCTACGAGACTTTTTGTCTCAGTGTTTATTCCATTGACTTTGCCTTTTTTGAACCCTTAACAGATGTGGCAGGATTTGTGTGCTGATCATAGTGTGCTTGTTTCTAAAAGAATTACTGGTGGTTTCAAACTATTCCTGGACTTCTTAACAATTTATATATTAATATTATGGACAATTGCTGATAACTTCAAGAGTAATAATGCTTTATATCATGTACTGTTGGAACATGCTATATTGTTATTAGTGTCCGCTATTAATATTTCTGGAGGAGCCTTGGATTAGACCGATTATTGTTTTAGGGTCTGAATGTTTTTTTAATTATAGTTGCTATCATTAAGGCACTTTATTGGTAGTAATTGTGGTCTATTTCAATGGGTATTTATACTTGGGTACAGCACCACTAAGTATCCACAGGTTATTGACACTATAGAATCCCAACGGTTCATGAGCTTTATAGCCGGTGGATTATTAGTACTAACAACAGTTTTTATTTATATAAAACAACATATGCAGTTGTTCATAACATTGTACAGTCTGGTTATCTGAATGTATTTCTTATTAAACATTTTATAGTTGATTAAGGGGTAAGCCCCATTGTTTAGAGTAGAGAGGTGTTCCACCTGTGCTCTCTTGACACTTTCGAGTGATTCATATAGGCCCCCATTTCTAGTTTTTGATACTTGTTATTAGTTATTTGTGTCTTTTTCCTGATTGAACTTTGGCTGAAATAAGATGAGAATGTCATTTTGGTTGTTGCTTAATGAGTATGTTTGATTTCTAAGTGGCAGATTTCTTTTCAAGGAGAGGCAATAATCAAATTATAATATTTTGAAAATAAGAGTACATAGCAGCAAAGGTGCCGCCATATTTGTAAAGGTAGCCAGATGAATAATTATAACAACTCAATAAGCATCAGATTAGACTTTGCTCATTTTTGAATCCGGCACTTTTACATCACATTTGACCACAGCACATTGGCAACCTATAGTCATGGATCTCAACCAATTACTCCAGGGTTTATGTGCTGACAAAGACGATATTCAAATTTTTGGAATCAAATCTAAAAATGGATCCACTGCGAATGGAAAATCAGATCCAGTTGATGGTTGCAGTTTGCTGTTTACACAATTAGGTAAAAAGGTCAAAATATTAAGAACTAACATTTGGCATTCTAGGCTTTTTAAGGCCTATCAACATCAAAATATTACCCCCAGAGGTCTAAGAACAAAATTACAACCACTAGTCAGTAAACCGGATGAGATACTACTAAGGGATTGGAATTTGGCTCAACAAAATGCTTCAATGGCGTTCATTAATATACTATCTTCTTATTATGATAGAACTATGCAGGTCAATATCTGTGATGTACAACAGGTTTGTGAAGACTTAAAGAAATATGAGGATTCATCTAACTTTAAGGAGCTTATGAGCAGACTATCTAGGAAACTGACCATCTTTGAAAATGGTTTAAAAGATAAAAAACTACACAAATTTACTGGGGACATGGACAATTATGAGAGGGGGAAACCTTCTGAATCACAAAAAAGTGTCAGGTTTGCGGATGGTACCAAAAATTCTACCCATACATGTAAGAAGAGGCCCAGATCTATTTTAAAAAAGGGCACATCTTTGAGTACAAGCTCGGGAGAGGAATCCTCCACCACAGATACTGAGTCCACCAACATCAGTGATTCACCCATTTCCAAAAGAGGTCACAGTTTAGGGCACCCTTTAGGAACAGGAGACACAGGGGGGGGGGCAGAAACACAGAAGTCAGAACTATAGAGGAGCTCTTTCAATCCATTGTCAAATGAATACTGATTGTTCTAATGTGCATAATATTTCTAGCCATGTTTTAACATCCACTGAGGAAACTTTGTTAAATAAAGGTCTGGGTTTTATACCAGGTTTCTTTGTAGATGAGAGTATTTTTGTTTCAGATATATTGGCCTTTTGTAGAAAAATTAATCTTAAACTATTTTTTGATCAGCATGAACAGACTCAAAGATCTACTGAATTCAGATTCCTGAAATCCAATTTTAGTCCACCCATGGATAAACATGTTGCCATTTTCCAACATGCTGTCATTAAGGATTTACATCACCGATTAGGATCTTGGCATACACTCATATACTACAAATCTGAATAGACTTGAGCAACAGGCGCTGATGGATCTTAGGGGCAATACTGATATCACCATTCTTCCAGCAGATAAAGGAGGGGCAATAGTAGTCATGGATTCCAGTTATTACTGTGAAGAGGGAATTAGACAAGTTTATAACACTTAGCATTATTTAAACATGCCTACTGACCCTACTCCTAATTTCAAAAAGGAAACTGATGCTTTTTTACAATTAGCAGTAGAAGAAGATATTATCAGTGACAAAACCAGATCTCAGCTGACAGTTAATGATCCTGTCAAACAATACCTGTATTTATTGCCCAAGATCCACAAGTCTTACAATACACCACCAGGAAGACCAATTGTTTCAGGTATGGGCTCACTTACTGAGCCCCTGTCTGTCTTTTTGACACAATATTTGAAACCATTATTACCTTATGTTAGGGCCAGATTGCAAGACACCGCTGAGTTTTTACAGATTGTTTCGGAATGCCAATTAGACTCACACTGGTTGATGTGCACTTTAGATGTTCAATCATTATACACGTGCATCCCACACTGGGCAGGTTTGACAGCATTGGAATATTGGCTTAACAGAATCAACCTCTATGATCCGGGTTTCAACACCTTACTAATATGCATGGCAGAACATGTTCTTACCAAGAACGTTTTTTACTTTCCAAACCAATGTTATTGGCAGATTCAGGGCACTGCCATGGGAACATCATTTGCACCAATATATGCAGATCTATTCATGGGGTATGCTGAAGAACATATTATTTATAATGAACTACACAATTTGTATTTGCCTGAGGTGGATATATGGAGACGCTACCTAGATGATTGTTGGCTTGTATGGAGAGGGGGTAGCAAGTATCTCATGGAATTTATAGAATACCTCAATGGCAACATATGGGGTGTTGAATTCACTGTAAACCACAGCCTGCACGAGACTGATTTTTTGGATGTTCACCTACAAAGGGAACCAGATAATACTTTGCGTACTACAGTTCACAGGAAATATCCCCGATACAATAGTTTATAACATGCCTCCAGTCTTCACCCTAAGCACATTATCAAAAATATTCCCAAATCACAGTTCATGAGAATTAAGATAATATGTTCATCACAGGAGGACCTTGCTCATTGCCAGAATGACCTCTCCAATAGATTTTTGCAGAGGGCTTATGACAAACACAATATAAATTTGGCCTTACAATGGACCAAAAATATATCTAGGGATAATCTTTTGACATATAAATCCAAAGTTAGCAGCTCTAACCAGGATACACTTAGGTTGGTTACCACCTTTGGCAGAAATGCAGGTCAACTCATGAATGTTATTGATCAGCACTGGAATATACTTAAAACCAATACATGGTTGGATGACTGGTTAGGGGATAGATGCCTTTTTTTCCTGTCGTAAGGGAAAAACTCTTGGGTCTTACTTCTCTCACTACAAAAAAATCACACACCATGACACTACTTTACAAAAAACTACATTATCAGGGAAGAAACTGGTTGGATGTTACCCCTGTGGTCACTGCTCTTTTTGACAATATATTTTTAAGACAAAAAACTTCACTAGTAAAAATACAGGACAACTGTATAATATCAATTGTTTTGCCAATTCTGGTACAGATTGGGTTATATATCTGGCCACATGCTCATGCCAAGCTTTTTATATAGGACAAACCTCGAGACAATTTAGAATTTGTATGTCTGAACATTTAGGGGACATCAGGAAAGCCAGACCCATTAATGCTTTATATAGACATTGTTTAATCCAGAAAACAGCCAAATTTTCCTTCACTGTTATTGACAAAATTTCAGGAAACAGATCTTTCAAAACTGGATGGCGTAATTTATTAAATAATAAAGAAAAGAGATGGATTGTGAAATTAGGTGGTCTTTTTCCACCGAGTCTAAATGACAAATTGTAATATTTCTTTTCTGATTTATGGACAACGCATTTTATATGATGTATATTATGCTTTTTACTATTTATTTAATCAGTTGTTTTGCCAAGACCTTTTTTATTATTCTTGTTTATCTAATAATTTTTCCCACAGGAAGTGATGCCAGGACTGCTTTGTTGGATTCACTATAAATAACAGCATTTGCAATGCCATTATTGTTTAACCACCGATGAAAGCACTTTGCTGAAACTGGTCTGGTTCCTATTAAAATGTCCTTGTTCTTGCCTTCCAGGTGCTGGTCTATTTTTTGTGCAATATCATGTTTGTTTGGTCCATGCATCAGCCATACTTGCTAGCCTGGACTTTCTGAATGAATGTAGACATAGCAGAGGTAAACCATATTCTAATTCTGCAATAAGAGCATTAGTTGATATAGCTGTGTGTACAGCTAGATTTGAGTGCAGAAAGATCTTTATTAGTGATTTTGCCTATGCATTGTGTAAAATTAAGGATGATGATGAAGAAAAACCAAAGGTACCTTTTTATGAGATATTAGGGATAAGATTACCTGTAATCATTTTAAAATGCAGCTACAGAAGAGACACAAGTTATTTGGGGTTGAAGCTATCATAGGTTTATAGGTATATAATAGGCTAACAACCACCAGGGCTTTCATAAGCCTTGCTGTGCAATTCAACCTAACTGTGTCCCTATGTATTAAGAGGTGGTATGTTAATTAGAAAGTTTCTAGAGGTTATGTGGGGGTATGTTAATTTGAGCATTACTGTTTGCTGCTGTCTATCAGAGACATGGGGTCAGACCCATGGTGAGTTTTTGATTTCCTATCCATTGGTCAAGGTTACCCTTAAATAAGGGTAGGGATGGACTCTGCGTCACATAGTTGTTCCAGAGTATGGGGATCCTCTGAGACACATATCTGTCTTGCCAACATGTCATATTTATATTACAAGCAAAAGTTATATTCATGGATCTAGCGGTTCTGATGCTATTCATTTTGTGGATGTGCAAAAGGTCCATCAGAGCTGGATCAGAGAATGCCTTGTATGCAACCCCTAGATCACCTGTCAGTACCTTACAGGAGACAAAATATAGAGACAGGGCTTTAAGGTGATCCATATAGGACAGTTTGTTTATACCTGGATTCTCCTCGTAAGGAAGCTTTGTGGCCTTTCATAACAGTAGTCTTCTTGGGGTTTATTAAACATCTGTGTTAACAAGCCATTTGCACGATTCAGAAAAGCTAGTTTGCAGATCTGAATCAAGGGCATTTTGTGTTTTCCTTAGAGGCAAGAAGTATATCATTTATGTACATAAGAAGATTCAGAGCAGATAAGTTGAATTAAGACCACTGATAAAAAGGAAGGAAAGGAGAATATGTAACACTGAACCATGAGGGACACTAGTACACTAATGTTGAGAATTCTATTTCCCAAGAATGAGTTATTGGAATAAATTTACAATGTTCTGTCCCTTAGATCATTTTGGAACCACAGAATTATGCTACCTCCAAAACTGAGTTTTCTGCATTTCTTATGGAAAAGGTTATTTCTGAACCATAGTATTGTGTTATCTTCAAAATTAAGTTTGATGAGTTTCGAAAGAAGGTTATGATTAACTGTCTATTCATATCTATGAAAACATAAGCTGTGATAAGCCCTTCATTTATGTTGTTATAAATGGTATCAATAGCAGTAGGTGATCAATAGCAGTAGGTGATGCTGCCGTATTACTGAAGGCATTTCTAAAGCCATGTTTCTGGTCAGACAGAAGGGCACAGCTGATAATATGTTTAAATAGTTGTTTGTATAGCAGTTTTTTACATGTTTGTGAGTGGACACAGATGACAGGTTTTTAGTCCCTGAACCCAATGAGAGGAGATACGTTAGGTAGGAGAATGATGATGATGCCCATCTTTCTTATCGCATGCTATCCCAAACCTTGCCCCTAACCCCAACACCACACCTGATCTAAGGAAAATCATTTCCATAACACTAGCACTATTCAGACAAAGTTGGTCTGAATTTATGAAGGGTTTGGTTACTCAGTCACAAAAAGAAACTATTTGTTTCCTATTACAATCTTTTATTCAATGTTATGGACTTTTCATTTGGTGATTTTTGAATGTTCAACTTCAATCACATATGTTTTGATACTTGTGCATTTTGATAAATCGACATATACTCATATTAAAAAAAATATATATATATATATATATATATATATATATATATATATATATATACATAACTTAATTCATGCATATGCCGAACCATTTAGAAATTGGTACACATAGAAGTGTAGCACAAAACAAAAAATAGCCCGGAGAACTATGAGTTCAAGGTAATTAATATATTTCACATAGCAGAGCCACCTCCAAAAACATGCAGACCAGGTTTTACCCCTAATAACAGAATTTATTCACTGCTTAACCAAGGGTATAAACCTTCCATATTCATACTGAAAACATGGGCATAGTGAATTAAATACAGCTTCTTGTAAACAATTAATGAGAAAACATTAAATATACATTAGAAATGTAAACATATGTATGTATTTATTTACACTTTGTTGACCAGGTTAGTTCTATCAGAGATCCCAGGTGATAGTCATACTGACTGAAGAGAGTATAATATTTGGCACATATAAACATGTATATGTGTACACACACACACACACACACACACACACACACACATATATATATATATATATATATATATATATATATATACAGTTGGGGGGGTGGCGGGCGCAGGTTAAAATCTGTACTTTTTGTGTTATTTTTTTTCTTTTAAAGGAAACTAGGTGGAAGGTTTCACCCCCCACACCCCCCCCCAATGTGGGGGGCTGCACCCCCACACCCCTCCTAACTATATATACCAATTTCAGGATTGCACAACATTGGGGAGGGGGACAAATCCCGTTTTATGCCTTGAATACTGGTTTTCAATCAAATGAAATTTTGATCAAATGGGTTTAGGTCAAATGGTCTTTCGATCAAATGAAGTAGACCCATATATATATATATATATATATATATATATATATATATATATATATATATATATGTGTGTGTGTGTGTGTGTGTGTGTGTGTGTGTGTGTGTGTGTGTGTGTGTGTGTGTGTGTATTATATATATATATATATATATATATATGTGTATATATATATATATATATATATATATATATATATATATATATATATATGTATGTATATATATATATATATATATATATATATATATATATATCTATATATATATATTATATATATTTATATACACATAGATATAGATATTCCAGTAAAAGCATGTTTACTAGGTTTGGTGTTCAGCTAAACAACTGTGTTGTAATATTATCATTTCTGAACATTGTTAACCTCTAACTCCAAAACTCCATTTTTTGATTCACCACAAACTGCCCTAAATAAGAGCATCACTTCCTCACACTAATCAAAGCAAAATGGCTGCTAAGCTGAGCAAATAGGATTTTAGCTGTATAAGTTATTACATCTCAAACCATTTTTCTCTTGCTGCCAGACAAACTTTTCTTATAACCTTTGGCACTATTGTCAAACAGCCCACATACTCACATTTCCAAGAACAAGCCTCTGTTACACAAAACATGTATTCTGTGCCATTATGTCCTCCATTTGGCATGTCTCCCAACATACCTAAAATAAATTATTGCCTACTACAAGTTTAGAGTAGAGTTTAAAACACACCTACTAAAACAAGTCATGTGTGCTTGTTTTTACAATGGTCGTGCAATACAACCTCCAAACAATTTTTCTAATTATATTTTTCTAATTATAACTGATCCTCTGTTCTTTCTCTTCTCTGCCATCTCAATGACTCTCTTGAATTATACTCTACATAATGTAAAAATAATTGTATATTCACTTTAGGTTGACCTTGTTAACTGCAGTAATATCAACTTTTCTAAAGTCGTTATTATTATTTTGCTCTCTTGTTTTTTTTTTCATGACATTCTACAACTGAGCTACCTCTATTACTTTTCAAACTGGGCTATGCCTGCAACTAGTCAGCTTTGATAAGGGCATTATTCCAGTAAACAAATATAACTAAACTAAAATAAAATATGTTATTCATGGAGGAATTTACTTTCGTTCCTTTCATTTCTTAATTTTACTAGCTGTTTGCCTTTTGGTCATTGAGTATGGTTCCAACCAATACATTAACCTAGTTAAATAGCATGTGATACAATATTTTATGTAGCTGAACTTATTTCTTAATAGTTTCTTTGTGTACATGCATGCTGCATTGGCACTTTTTGAGTCATGCATGTGCATACAGTTGTTTAAGTCACAAAATCCTATTTGGGTTACTCATATTCCAGTTCTCAACTTGTATAGATGTTTATAAAGTAGTTACATGTCAGTTAGCCTCCTTTTTACTCAATAGATGAACTAGGGTGTTACTTAGGATACACTCTTTCCTATTGCAAATAATTTCTTTTATTTAGTTGGAACAAGATGCATAGTATTAAAAAAGATGTTGTGAACATTTTTCCACAACAGCTTTTCCTTACATCAGCTTTCTTTGTTTCATTTCATAGTTTATAAAAACAAATCATTGCTAAGATCTGGAACTCCTTATCTTTATCCATCAGGTCAATACCCTCCCTCCCATCCTTCAAAACCATTCTGAAAGACTTCATAATCAAAAGCTGGTTCTGTTCTTGCTCAACACCAGGATAAACTGTATCCCTAAATGTAAACAAATACCTGTTCATACCTTATCTCTCCTTACGCTCCCTTCTTCTGTCTCTTCCTTACTTCTGTCAGTTTCTCTGCCCTTGCTTTTTCTCTAAATATACCATAAGCATGCTCTTTCCTCACTTCACATTGTAATTCTTGTTTGCATTATACAAACTTACCTTTAATTTCTGTATAAACTGGCTAAATTTCTCTAACTATTAAATCATTGTCATATAATTTGTATCTATTCTTAATCAATGTTTTCACAGTATATCTAATTTAGTATAATTAATTAAACCGTATTTGTTTTTGTATTATTTTTAAAGAGTGTAAAGTTATTATTCTTAAGATATTTTGTAATACTTTGGAGCTTTTCTTCTCCCTGGGCCTCCACTGAAAATGGGGTCCTACCCAATTGGACTTTCCCATTAATTAAATGTCAATAAATAAACAAATACATAAAATAACCATGGTACTGTAGGCGTTGTTATTAATAAAACATAGATAAGTTAACTGTGCACTTTTAGATCTTGCAGTTTTTACATGAAATTTCTCTCAGTTTATGATCATAGACTATTAGGTCATAGTAATGACTCAAGCAAGACAGAATCCGTTTACTTACAAGTATACATTCCCTTGTTCTGTAATAGGCGATCCAAACAAGTACAAGGGATATTTTGTGCAAAATATTAGGCATTAAACTGATTAGTACTTTTTGCCGCTATTGTATTTTAAGTTTAAGTCTGAGTAGACTTCAAGATGTTTTTCTACACATAGGGTGACTTCTGAAGGTATGTTTGCTGTTGATGCTCATGTTGGATGCCTGTTTATTACCTTGCTTTTTTACAAATGATATAGCATTTATTACCACTCTGTAATGAAAACTGGATTAAATATATACAATAATATTATGATGCTGTGTGGGGTAGTCTAACTATTCCAGTATTTATTTGCATTACCACATGTTTAGCTATTTGCGGCCATAGATGTTATAGCTAGTTGTCATTGTTAATACTATGTGACAGGCTGCACAAATGCCCATTATTTTAATCATGACATTTGCTGTTTGTACTCTGCCCTTTATAAACTACATTATATAAGTATGTTAGTAACTTGTATGATTATTCTGTCTTTAAATTAAAATATACATGAATATTGACTTTCACACAGATTTAAGAGTATTATTTACTGTTTTTAGCTATTTTGATTATGCAACATTGACAGCTCTTCCAATAGCCAGAATACTTCCATTTCTTATAACCTTTTTCTGAGTTACTTTGAAACAGTGCATAATTCACATACTAGCACAACCTTGAAGCCCACAATCTTGAAAATCATAACTCCAAGACTGTAATACTGAAAGACCAAAATACTGAAGATCACAAAATCAAACTCCTTGACTTGTTGCTTTGCAGGATCCATGCTACCACTCATTCCTGGGTCCACAACCATGAGGAACCCATGTTAACACTCATTCCAGGGTTCACACTGGTAGAGGGATTTGGTATTTTTAGACATAGTGGTATTTAGTGTTTTAGTCTTTCGGTATTATGGTCACAGGATTATGATTTTCAAGGTTGTGAAAGTAAAATAGTTTAGACATATCAAAACAGTAGTTATTTTATGCACCGTTTTATTTATGAGTTAATATTTGACTTCCGTCCTGATATTTGCATTTTATATGTTGCTAATTATGCAGGGTTGTCTATTTTGCTTTTTTATTTCTTAATTATAAAACAGTATTATATTTACTTAGTTTGTATATTATGATGAGTCATCAAATTAGGATTTGTTAGCTTTTGTTGAAGAAGTCTTGCTTTGGTTGCCTCATCTATTTGAGTTCCCATGAACTTGCCTTTGGTTATGTTGACTTTTGTTGTTTTCTTGTTTTGGTCCTTGTTGCTATGGTATATGTCTAAGCTTCCAACTTAGACATATATGGCAGAATAGGTATTGCAGTGTTAGGTTATCGTCAAGTATATGGTAAGGGTGATTGAGGAAAAGGAATGTCTGAATGAGAAGATCAAAGTTAGAATCAGAGGGGCTGCAGCTAATTGGCACAGAGTGTCAGGTGTAGTGTATGACAGAAGAATGTCAAAGAAGCTAAAAAGTAAGGTGTACAAAACAGTGGTGTGACCAGTACTACTGTATGGTACACCTGGGCAGTGAAGGCAGACAGCAGTTGAGGAAGCTAGAAGTGATAGAGATGAACTGCCTGGAACAGGTGGCAGGATGCACACTGTGGGGAATAGATTGCAATGTAGCTCCAATTGCCGAAAAAATAAAAGTGATTAGACTACAGTGGTTCAGGCTCATGTGCAGAAAAGCAGTAGAAGGTTTGATAAAAAAAGATTTGGGAGAGACAGAAGGAAGGCAAGAGGATATCAATCAAAGAGATGGATGGATATTGTAAGAAAAGACCTGTGACTGTCTGGCATGACTCTTGAAGTGGGTAGGAGTGAGGCAGTCTATTGAGGCAGAGAGATATCGATATCATGACCCCATGTAGAAAATGGAGAAACTGGGGGGTTGATGATAATGGTGATGATGATGATGATGGTGGATTAGTATAGGTAGTTAGTAAAGGCTAGTGATTTTTAGAGCTTGAATAATCTTCTGCAAATGGTTTATCAGTGCTCCTATTTATTATTTTATTCTCTTTGTTTAGTTGCCATTTCTGGAATTATTCACAGACTCTGGTGATAGGGTTAGGCCTGCTGTCAGTCCACAGTAATTCCTTAGAATTTTTGTTTTGTTCCAGCTGGCTAAAGTTAAGCTACATAAAAGTTGCTTATAATGATGGCAATACGTAACACCTTTTGCTACCCTTACTTGTGTTGTATTTAATTTGCAGCACTTTAGGAATGTAGTAGAGGTCATTTACACTACTGAGATCAGCTGCTGTAGCTTCTGCTGGTACTAATGTAAAGATTACATTCACTTTAATCTCATGTCCAGAGAAGATACTTGCAGCTGAAATAAGTTTCTAACATCATTAACAGAGATGGGACATAAGGAACAACTGGTAACAACAGCTGATATTAGGTGAACAATACTACAGAAAGAATTTAGAAATCTAAAATGCTAATTGTGTAAAGAATGCATGAACAGTACATGTATAAACAATGAATAAGTACATGGTAACTGAGGGAAAACAGACGCAGAAATGTAAAATGTTTATATATCAAAGCACTGTCATAACTGATCACAATAAAATGACTACAGTACAAATGGAAAGATCTTTTAGACTATAATATGGACCAAGGCCAGAACTACTGCAGAAATGTTAAATATTTAAAAAATGGATTTTGAGGTTGAAGAAATTATAATGCAGGCTTGTGGCTTATGAGTTTGGTTCCATGCATAGCAATCTGACATTATTCTCTCTGCTTTATGTCACACTAATTTAAAAACATATTGATGGATGTGAAGGTCGGTTTACTGGTTGAGACACAGTAGTGTTCTCAAAGTAATATTTAGTGACAAGCAGCTTGCAGTTTCTTATATTTCTCTATTATGAATGAAGTTTAATCTCACTGCAGTTTGGATTAATTGTTATTGGTTAGCCACCGCTCTGTGATATGAAACCAACATGCAGTCTTAAAATATTTGACATTGCTAGTGGTTTCCCGTGAACTACAAAGATTATTTTTTCCTTTTCAGCAACTGTTTTTCTTCATTTTAATAGACTGCCAGAAGACAGATGTTGGAAATCTTAATTTAGTATTACTGTATTTACATTTCTAAAGTGAGACACATGAGGGTTAAGTTGTGACACAGCTCTATAATACATTCCAATTGCACGGGTCATTGCAGTTGTGTAACTAGAAATATAATCAATGCTATTGTATGATCTGTGGGCCCCTTAGCTCCAAAAGTTAACAAAACCACATCCAAAAAGTATCAGCAGTTCCAATTGTCATAACTTTTTCAGAATTCTAACACAAGACATGTATTTTCCTGAGTGCCGAAATGCATACAGCTGATTGCTAAGCCTGTGCAAATAAAAATTCTGTAAAACAAAGCTGAAGCCGCTTATCAATATAACTTTTAAGAGATAATCACTTCATCTGAGCAAGAGCACATGCTTACAGTTAAGTGAATCTCTCCGTAAAAGGGCACTGACTTAATTCCTTGATGTTAAGCTAGATGCCCTGGCATATCTGAGTTTTGTATTAGTTACAATACATTAAGTGATAATTCATGTACAACAGCTATCTATTTCTACTTTAGTAATATGCTAACAAAACACAACTCACTGACTAGCACAGACTATCTTCATTATGGTAGTCAGTTACTGATAAAATTCAATGGAAAAAACATGACTAGATCTAAATCATTTGGAATACATGTATTATATGACATAATCATACGTCTGTTACTTTACCCACTGGTTGCGCTTGCAGGCTCTGCTAAATACTGGCACCAGTTATAATGATGGAGGCAAAGTGTACTGTGTAACTGCAGTACTAGGCTAGAGAGCTACTGAGCTGCCATTACTTTGAGACATTCATAGAAAAACATTTCTGGAAGTAGGACAACTGAAAAATAAGGAAAGGTGGTAATGGAGTCAGGAATTGTAATAATGCATCTCTAAGTGCATGAGTATTTGATGAGTGTGTGTTTGCATGCATATGGAGTGTGTGTGTGTGTGTGTGTGTGTGTGTGTGTGTGTGTGTGTGTGTGTGTGTGTGTGTGTGTGTGTGTGTGTGTGTGTGTGTGTGTGTACCCTATTAAATCAGTGAACACTTAAAATAGCGAACGCTGTTTAATCGAGCCTTTTTATTCAAAATGGCGAAATCCCGAATGCACAGAACATCGATTTTTTTCCCCAGGGGAAAAAAAAATCACTGGGCCATTTTCAGAACTTTGCCATTTCCTCCACTATGGTGTGCACTTGGAGTTGGTATATTAAAGTAGGGTGTGTGGGGGGGGAACAACCCCCCCCCACATCGGGGGTGTGGGGGAGAAGCCCCCCATTTTATTTTGTGTTTGGGTGTAGTTTTTTTTGTTTTTTGTTTTTTTATGAAGCAGCGATTTTTTTTTTCCCAGGGGGAAAAAAAATCACTGTTCCATGTGTTCAGCATTTTGCCATTTTGATATTTTAGGGTCGATTATACAGTGTATGCTATTTTAAGCGTTCGCTGTTATAATATAGACGTGTGTGTGTGTGTGTGTGTGTGTGTGTGTGTGTGTGTGTGTGTGTGTGTGTGTGTGTGTGTGTGTGTTATTGGGAATTTAAATGCCAAAATAAGTATTTATTCAGATGAGCTTATTTTGGAAAACTAAGCAATCTTTTTTGCATGCATGAGCATGTTCTCAGCTGTACATTGAGATAATTGCTGTTTTTAATGTTTTTTTTACACACTATTGAATGTGGATTACACATCTGCATCAGAACTTCAACTCTATATCTTTCTAAATTGACTTGAAACATACACACACACACACACACACACACACACACACACACACACACACACACACACACACAAAATGATAAAAACAAGAAGGAAGAAGTTTAAGAGTGAGATCTCCACACTATTTTATAAACTAGTTTAGCACTTTTGTCCAAAGTTAGGCTGGATTTCATCAGAATGCCATTAAAATCAAAATGGATAGTTTTATACCCTAATAGCAATCACATGGTCCACCACATTAATTAGATGCTTCCCATTAAAACCATTCTTAAAAAGTACACAATAACCAAGAAAAAAACTTTTTGCAAGAACTAAACTTTAAATATCAATGCTAAAAAGTTGAGCCAAGAAATTTATACAAATGCACTTGTTACAATATGAATATTTTAGTACAACAATACAAAATTTCAAATAAAAGCCATGCAAAGGCTGGCTTTGTAAGGCGAAAGCAGCCTTCAGTTTTAAAACACTGCTGACTGAAGTTGTTTCATTCAGCCCAGGAAAAAACAGTGGCATTACTTTTTAGCTGCCACTGCAATTCTTTATATTCTAAGAAATCGTCAGCAGGTCCTCCCCTTTTCCCCCCAAGTCCATGTGGTCAAGAACAAAGAATTTGAAAGACTGGGAACTGCGTTCCTTGATGTGTTTATATAGGGCATTCCTTTCATCATTCTTCTTTTTATATCATAATAATGCTGATACATTCCAGCCCTTAGGCTCCTTATTGTTTTCACTATCTAGAACCTACCACATGATTGCCACTTTGCTATATAAACCACCGCTTTACTACCACAGTCAAATTTCTGTTTAGGTATTACTTTTCCATAATTCTCAAGTATAAAACTAGTACCCTCCAAAATGAAACAAGACTGGGAACAGTGACCACACTTTGACACTCTACCTTTTCCCCTTAAGGTATTAGTCCTTTCTAGTTGTTGTTGTTGTGTCTTTCGGCTTTTCCCAGTTAAGGGTCGCCACAGCGGAACTCCGGTCCGCTAATGATTGGCAGTAGATTTTTACATACCGAGTTGCCGGCCCTGGCGCACAACCTTCAATGAAGATACACCCATTAACGCATGTCTCCACACAGAAGACGCTCTATTAGTCCTTTCTAGTAAAGATTTAAAACAATCGTCCATCTTGTATTCTCCTAGTAAACAAACACATAGGAAAAATAAAATATTGTTCATGTATGTTTTAAGGAATGCTAACACAATTAACCCACAATGTGAGCTGTTATGCTCGAACAACTGTGATGTGAGCTGTTGTGCTCTTAGTAGCTGACTATAAGTATCAGATAATAGTGCCTAAGCTATTAAAAAAAAAACAATAAAGTCCAGGGAGCATGGAAGAAAAACACAGTAAATATGATAAAGTTTACCAGTCACCTTTAAAAGTTCATCTTTAGCAAGAAGAAACCTTCAGCATTGCATCTAATTCATTTCATCTCAGTAGTGGATGCAGGTTTAATATCACAAATTTGGTTAGCCAACTATTTTGAAGCTGATATCACAATAGCAAAGAATGTACTTATTTGTGAACATTAAGTTATTGAGAATGACTTTTGATAATATTACATCACATATGTTCATTTTCAAAGAAAGGTATCCCACCTGTAAGATTTAGTTCACACTATGCCTTCTGAGAAAGTATGATAATATTTCACACATTGTCAAACATAGTTGTTCCTGTATCCATTTAGATACTTCTATTAGTTAGTCTCTTGCTGACCTAAGCACCATTCTGTGGAATCAACTAACTTCCCTGAAACATATACATGCATGCATACATACATATAAATATTTCAAGCGTGGGCATTAATACTTTTCTAGCCTGTCAATATACCAAAACACTTGTTCCCATAATAAGTGTGCAGGCTGTTCTTAAAAATATCTAAACTAGTAGTTGCTATAATGTAATCTGGTAGTCTGTGCCATGCATCAGCTGTTCTGTCAGAGAACCAATTAGTACAATTCTCATTCCTATAGAATCTTCTACATAGGTTGTCTGATGATTCTCTAGTATTTTGGAATAACCCCAAACATTCCCAGAGACAGTTGTCTCTAAATGCCCTATATACTTGAATAAAATCTCCTCTTAGATATCTATAAGAGAGACTGTACAATTTCAGATATTTTAGTCTTTCATTATAACTTAAAGTTTCACATCCATGGATGCTGTTGGTATATTTTCGCTGTACTCTTTCCAGTTTACTCATGCTTGCTTTCTTATAAGGGTTCCATATTGTTAGTCCATACTCAGGTTTGGGTCTAATAAAAATAACAAACAATGACTTTATCATTTCTGATTTCCTAGACTTTATAAATTTTTTTATACAACCTATAGTTTGATAACTATCATTAACCAATTGGTTGATACGATTACAAAAACTCAGTGCTGGATCTACCCATATACCCAGGTCCTTAAATGAATCTACAGTTTCAATCCCTGTGTGTTGTATTAAATATTCACCTTTCAGTTAATGTCTCCCAAATCCCATATGCTTAGTTTTTTATGTATTTATCAGTTTATTATCTGCATTGCTTACTGTACTAGTTCCTTGTTTTACTTGAAAGAAAGTTACTGTTTGTCGTTTTTGCATTTAGTTACTTGTAACACATTGCACTCAATTTACCTGGCACTTGCTCACTAAAGCAATTATATAAGTCAGCACTAAAAATTAAAAGCACTACACCCTCACTCCCCACTGGCCCTTGTTTTCAATTATTAAGGAATTCCCCAATATTATTCTAGCATGTCCAAAGGTCAGTTGTCAATCTCCTCTCTGGTCCAGCTGGTGAATCTGGGAATCTTGAGGCAATGTTATAACTGCCTCATGTACACAGACAACCCTCTCCTCCTCCCACATAACACAAATACTTGTGAGAGATGCAGCTATTTAGCCAAACTGGAGGCTGAGCTCTCTCAACTCAGGACTGGCAAGACCAGACAGGAGGAGAGGCAACTACACACACCACAAAACCAGCCTCACATAATGCTACCACACCACTGAATCAAACACATAAACACACAAAGACATACTCGGGCTCTGAGTAAAAATTTACCTAAACAGCAGAGGCCTCCAAAGCAGACACCCAAACAACTGCTACCTCAAGACACCCCACAAGCAACACATAAACCACAAAAGCAGTGTGCAAAGCAGTCACAGCCCTTAAGGCCAAATACAACACCAAACATACTTGTAATAGGTGACTCCATAGTCAGACACACTGACGTCCCACTCACCAGGCTGAACAAGGAGAGGGTCACAGTAAGCTACCTATCGGGCACTAGAATCCGCCACATAACACAAGCACTCTGGTCACTCCACGGCAAGTACAAATATGACACAGTCATTGTCCATGCTGGTGTGAACGACCTGAGACATACCTCCCTGGAATACATGAAAAGAGACATAGAGGAGCTCTCTGATTATGTAGCCCAGGCAGGTATGACCCTGACCCTGAGCAGTATCCTTCCTTCACCAAGAATGATGCCACAATATAGAGACAAGATGATCAGCTTTAACAATTGGCTTAATGTCTAGTGTCATTCAAAGGGATCCAGTGTCTGTCTGCCTGGGATGACATGCTTGACAAGCCACGCTGCTTCAAGGGACGGCTTGTACCTGTCACCCCTGGGATTCGGATATTGGCTAAGGCTCTTGCCACCCCCATAGTGCCTTTTTAGGCAAGGCTCAAATTCTAAACCTACCACCCTAGAAAACAAAAATGGGAAGAAACTGAGGGTAATGCTGCTCAATGCCAGAAGTCTAAATCTCAAAATGCACGCACTCGAGGCCCTTCTCAGTATGGAAAACATCTATGTCTGTGCTGTAACTGAAACCTGGTTCAAGGCTCCTGAGAGCACCCGGCACTATTAGGTTTTACCTCATATCATGCGTTCCGGCCCCAAAACCCGGACCACACCACAAAAGGAGGGGTGTATCCATATTCATAAAGGATACCCACACCTCCAGGTTGGTGGCAACGCCTGAAGCTTGAAACCATCCAGGTGCAACTAACCATAGGCAAAACTGCTCTACAAATTGTAGCATGCTACAGGCCACCCTCTCAAACTCAGGAACCCCACACAGCCTTCCTGAAGACACTGGAGGGTATAAATGTATCTCCAAACACCATCATATTGGGTGACTTCAACTACCCGAATATAGACTGGGAACATTACTCAAGCCCTAACTTTCAAGCCCAACGGTTCCTGGAGTTCATAAATTCAAATGCCATGGAACAGCTAGTCACTGTTCCCATGAGAGGAGAAAATATACTAGATCTCATTATCACAAACATGGGGACAAAATGCTCCACACCGAAGTATATCCTCATTGGTGAGATCTGATCATAAACTAATCTCACTGGAAATCCACATCCCGCCCCACCCCAAACAAAAAGACCACAGTGAAGAACTTCTAAAGCAAACTTCACACTACTCAAGACTGGTGTGGTATTCTTCAAGGCCCCTGAGCCGGTGGAAACCACAACCCAAGCTGGAAGCCCTTACAAATGCCTTCTATGAACACCTCCAGGACTGCATGGATCAGGCAATCCCAAATAAAACCAAGACTCTTTCCACAAAGGGCAAACGTCCAGTCTGGTGGACCCCAGCCATTAACAAACTTTACAATAAGAGGAGAAAGCTATTACATGATAGAACAAAATCCATAAAAGGGAAGTCATCCCTGATCATTATTAGTAAAAAAATATGAGCACTCATAAAATTAACTAAGGCCAATTTTGAGAGAAAAATTGCCATGGATTCAAAGGACAATCATAAGGCCTTTTTCAGCTATGTTAGGAACCTGGGTGGAAACTCCCAGATATGCTCAGAATTAGTCCAAAATGATACAAAAATCACTGAACCCACAGAAATTGCCAACATACTGGCAGACAGGTTCAGTGCAAACTTCACCCCCCCCTCCCCCCCTAAAGGAAAGATAACTATCCCAGCAGAGTGTAGCCTCCCAGACATCTCAAATGCGCAGGTGAAAGCTGCTCTCTCTAAAGCTAAAAACACAGCATCAATGGGACCGGATGGTGTCCTGGCTGTGTGCTACCACGAGCTAAATGAGGAATTAAACCCGCACATAAGGCAGCTGTTTAATCTCAGCCTTACCACAGGATCGTGCCCAAGGGTGGCGTCACGGCAACTGTGGTCCCACTCCACAAAGGTGGTGCCTCTACGGACCCTGGTAATTACCGCCCCATAAGCTTAACAAGTCTAGTCTGCAAAGCTATGGAGAGGATCATAATGGAGCTCATAAACAAAGATATAGGGGACTTGCAGACATTGGACCCGACCCAGTTTCGCTTTGTCAAGGGCAGATCATGCCTTTTGAACTTGGTCAACTTCTTCGAAACAGTCACCAAGGCCATTGAAGAGGGAAAGGCAGTCCATACAGCCTACCTTGACCTTGCAAAGGCCTTCGACACAATACCCCACTCGGGTATTGTAGAAAAACTTACCAGCTTAAATGTAAACCCATATGTCACAAGATGGATTGCAAACTGGCTTAAGGACAGAACCCACAGGGTTAGAGTTGCTGGCGCTATGTCAGACTCCAAGCCAGTCACTGGTGTCCCACAGGGCTCGGTCCTTGGCCCCCTATTGTTCGGCATCTACTTCTCAGAAGTACAGGCCAACATGGGAGGACAAGGTTTGCAGACAACTGCAAACTGGGCGCCATAGTGGAAAGTGCATCGGACATGGATATCCTTCAGAAGGGACTCACAGAAACAGATAGCTGGTGCCAGAGCCATGGCCTGAAGTTAAACGCCAAAAAATGTATAGTCATACCCTTCGGGAAAAACAAGGTAACCCCAAGCTACCATATACGTGGCAATCCACTAAGCACAGAAGAGGTTATCAGGGACCTGGGGACCCAGGTTGACAGTGACCTTTCTTTTGACACTCACGTTGCTAAAGTGGTTAGAAAGACCTTCTACATTGCCCACCTGATCATGAAGGGATTCACATCCAGATCTAGTGAGGTCATTGTTCCCCTGTACTCTTCACTTATCAGACCAATGATCGAGTACAATGCCCCATTCAGGATGTATCGCACCCGACATCTGCAGCAATTGGAGAGACCCCAAAGTTCCTCACCAAAAGGATAAAGGGACTCCAAAATCTGTCATATGCTGCCAGATTGAAGAAACTCCAGCTCTATTCAGTTGCATACCTTCTGCTCAGTGGTGACATGTGCCTGACATACAAGGCCATGTCCAACCCGGAATTAATGGAAATGCTCCACCTCAAAAAATCCAAATCCACCAAAACCACTAGAGCAAGTGACTTAAACCTTAGCACGGATATAAATAGGACATGCTGGAGGGATAGATTTATCACTCCGAGACTCCCTATGCTGTGGAATAAAATCCCGGTCCATGTGAGGCAGAGCACCTCACTGGCTCTGTTCAAGAGAAATCTTGACCTGTGGATGGGAGATCGTAGGTTTATCCCGGGAATCAGCTCTGTGTCACTGCTGGATAGAGGCACAACAAACTAATGGGCACAGTATTTTTTCATATAAGGGGTGGCGTAAGCCACAAAAATTTGGGCTAGGCTTATAAATGCCTTAGGGCAGATAGCCTAGTATAAACCTATGAACTTATGAACCTATGAACAAAGAATTTGAAAGACTGGGAACTGCATCCCTTGATGTGTTTATATAGGGCATTCCTTTCATCATACTTCTTTTTTATATCATAATAATGCTGATATATTCCAGCCCTTAGCGTCCTTTTTGTTTTCACTATCTAGAACCTACCACATGACTGCCACTTTGCTATATAAACCACCGCTTTACTACCACAGTCAAATTTTTGTTTAGGTATTACTTTTCCATAACTCTCAAGTATAAAACTAGTACCCTCCAAAATGAAACAACACTGGGAACAGTGACCACACTTTGACACTCTACCTTTTCCCCTTAAGGTATTAGTCCTTTCTAGTTGTTGTTGTTGTGTCTTTCGGCTTTTCCCGGTTAAGGGTCGCCACAGCGGAACTCCGGTCCGCTAATGATTGGCAGTAGATTTTTACATATCGAGTTGCCGGCCCTGACGCACAACCTTCAATGAAGATACACCCATTAACGCATGTCTCCACATAGAAGACGGTCTATTAGTCCTTTCTAGTAAAGATTTAAAACAAGCGTCCATCTTGTATACTCCTAGTAAACAAACACATAGGAAAAATAAAATATGGTTCATGTATGTTTTAAGGAATGCTAACACAATTAACCCGCAATGTGAGCTGTTATGCTCAAACAACTGTGATGTGAGCTGTTGTGCTCTTAGCAGCTGACTATAAGTATCAGATAATAGTGCCTAAGCTATTAAAAAAAACAATAAAGTCCAGGGAGCATAGAAGAAAAACACAGTAAATATGATAAAGTTTACCAGTCACCTTTAAAAGTTCATCTTTAGCAAGAAGAATCCTTCAGCATTGCATCTAATTCATTTCATCTCAGTAGTGGATGCAGGTTTAATATCACAAATTTGGTTAGCCAACTATTTTGAAGCAGATATCACAATAGCAAAGAATGTACTTATTTGTGAAAATTAAGTTATTGAGAACGACTTTTGATAATATTACAACATCACATATGTTCATTTTCAAAGAAAGGTATCCCACCTGTAAGACTTAGTTCACACTATGCCTTCTGAGAAAGTATGGTAATATTTCACACATTGTCAAACATAGTTGTTCCTGTATCCATTTAGATACTTCTATTAGTTAGTCTCTTGCTGACCTAAGCACCATTCTGTGGAATCAACTAACTTCCCTGAAACATATACATGCATGCATACATACATATAAATATTTCAAGCGTGGGCATTAATACTTTTCTAGCCTGTCAATATACCAAAACACTTGTTCCCATAATAAGTGTGCAGGCTGTTCTTAAAAATATCTAAACTAGTAGTTGCTATAATGTAATTTGGTAGTCTGTGCCATGCATCAGCTACTCTGTCAGAGAACCAATTAATACAATTCTCATCCCTATAGAATCTTCTACATTGGTTGTTTGATGATTCTCTAGCATTTTGGAATAACCCCAAACATTCCCAGAGGTAGTTGTCTCTAAATGCCCTATATACTTGAATAAAATCTCCTCTTAGATATCTATAAGAGAGACTGTACAATTTCAGATATTTTAGTCTTTCATTATAACTTAAAGTTTCACATCCATGGATGCTGTTGGTATATTTTCGCTGTACTCTTTCCAGTTTACTCATGCTTGCTTTCTTATAAGGGTTCCATATTGTTAGTCCATACTCAGGTTTGGGTCTAATAAAAATAACAAACAATGACTTCATCATTTCTGATTTCCTAGACTTTATAAATCTTTTTATACAACCTATAGTTTGATAACTATCATTAACCAATTGGTTGATACGATTACAAAAACTCAGTGCTGGATCTACCCATATACCCAGGTCCTTAAATGAATCTACAGTTTCAATCCCTGTGTACTGTATTAAATATTCACCTTTCAGTTAATGTCTCCCAAATCCCATATGCTTAGTTTTTTATGTATTTATCAGTTTATTATTCTTCTGTGCCCAAATGGTCAGTTTAGTCAAGCTGTTTTGCAGGCATGTCTTATCTGTAATACATGTAATAAGTTTACCCAATTTCAGATCATCTGCATATAGGCTGTAGAACAGCTCAGATGGAAAAGTGAGGTCTGAAAGATACACTCTAAACAAGTATGGGGAATCTCCCCATAGTTATATGACCTAGTAAATAATAGATATATGCAGTGTTGTAGCCTCCTTTAAAGGTCTCTTAAATACCACCTCTTTAGTACAAGTTACTTTAACTTATTTTTTCTATATGCATTTTCCCACCAACCAGATGACTATCGAACCTGTCTCATCAGCCTAGACAAATCCCTCCCATATTCTGGTGATGGTGAGAGTGGGACAGGGGTCTGTCATACAGGCAGTCATGGCAATGCATGTGCCCACTTACTTTTTAAACCCTAATACTGGTCCTGGTGTTAGATGTGTGTACCAGCATTACCACAGGGGCATCTTATCCCCTCCTAGTCTGTGTGAATGCACCCACCCTCCCTCACTTGAGAATATGTCTTTGGAGGCAAAGCACTCACATACAGACACTTATATCTCCAAAAAGATAGCTAATAACTTACATACTACACCTACTATGGTTCAGACACATAAACTAACATATGCACTTAAATGCAATCTACCCAAACCACAAGAACAAGCAGAGTCTATCCGTAGCAACTATCCAAACACTCTTCAAAGACAACACTCCCAATGACACATGCAACCAGATCTCACAATGTCTCAACCTGTATACCCTTCAGGCAAACTACCACATGACCCAATATATTGTTCACTGGAGATTGTGTTGTGAGAGACAAAGATGCACCACTCACCAGACTGAACAATGACACAATCATGGTCAGTTGCCTATTAGAAGCAAGGATCTCCCATATCACTCATGCCCTCAGGACATTGAACCACAAGTACCAGTATGACTTTATCATAGTCCATGTGGGCATTAATGACCTGAGACATACTTACCTGGACTATATGAAGTAAGACATGATAGAGCTTTCACATTAAATGTCTCAGTCTGGTTTCATATTAAGTGTCTCAGTCTGGTATGAGTCTAGCAGTGAGCAGCATTCTACTTTATTCAAAGATGATACCACAACATAAACTTAAGAAGTTCATAGAATGAATGACTATCTCACAGGTTCAAAGAAAACCAAATGCTTGGTAGACTGCAAAGTCTTTAATGTTGAGCACTGTCATAAAAATTACATAAGGAATTCATCAAAACATGAGAAATCAACATCAAACACCCATATACATAAAATCATACTGATGGGTTTTTTTTTGAACAAGAAACATCTTTAATAAATCATCACCTATGACACTGGCAATCATACATTTATATTAATGAAAACAAACCATATGGACATAATTTTAGATGTAAACATTATACATCACAAACCATATTGATATAATTTTAGTTACAAACATTATATATCACTAATAATTTATACAGTCATTGTCAGTCAGACATTACATAATTCATTCAAATCCTGCCTTCATTTAAACCTTGTTCCTTCTCTGCATTTATTGTTCCCACAATTCCCATTTTTTCTATGTAATTTGCTCCTAAATTTTCTAAAGATCAAAATTCCTGCTGTTTATCTTTGTTACTATATTCACTACTTTTTATACAGTTCGCTTATCATAGTTCAAAAAAATTCCTTAGTTCCAATTTGCTCACCCAGTATCTCTGACAGAGTAGTCTGCAGGGAATCTTTAAAAGCCTAAATGTCATTGCCACCATCAAAACATATCACAAATTTTAAAAACACAATCCATTAAAAAATGACATGCAAACCTTTTATTATATTGTTGTAAAATATTAGAATAATACTAATAGGAAAGAATACATCATTTGAAATAATTGGAAAGTATTTAATTATTATGATAACACAGACAGAATAATGGGAGATGTACCGAAATGTTATTCTTGGGGGGGAAAGAATATCCTTATGTTTCTAAAAAATAAAAATGGAAATTTTAAACATAAAATGAGTACGTACAAATGAGGCATTGCTCACAATGTTGTTATATTGTTGATGCAGGTGTTGTTCCATACATAATTTTGGCAACATCAAAAACCATAATTATTGGTTCTGTGGTTCTAAAGATGTGGTTTATATGGCACTCTGTTTGACATGTCTGACATTTTACATCAGAAAAAATTAAGAAAGCACTAAAATATATTTATGAACGTGTGCTGGATGTTAAACAAAAGAACTCGAAGGGTGTTTGAGTAAAATTTCATGACCTAATGAGAGAAATTCAAAATTTAAATTCAGTTAGGTATTTGTATCTAATTCCATTAATAGGAGCTCATAAGCAGTGATGGGAATAATATATTACAATATGTAATTAAGCTTCATTTTTCATTGGCTATTACTGCTTTTTAAACTGTATTGTGTTTTTGTGCTGTTGTCTGATGAAATGGTTACCAACCCTGAAAGCGCTTACCTTTTGTGATTAAACTTTATTTTTATTTATATTTGGAGTTTTTATTTTTTGCTGCCTTGCTGGGACTGAACTTGTATTTTTTATATTTACTTATTTTCTTATTATTTGTCCCATATCTTGGTCATTGGTTGCTTGCCTATTTACTAGGAAATCTTACACCTCCAAATGGAAAAGATTTTCTATCTGGTGCCTTTCAAGAAGTCTAGATCCACTTTCTGTGGGCAGTACAGTACTTTCTTAGCTGTGTGAACTGCTTAGCAGTGGCTTGTAATATTCTTCAGTGAAAATCCACTGTTCTGATCTTTCTGCTCGTCTGCTATTATCACATCCTTTGGCTTTCAGATTGGAGGTAAAACTTTTCCATAAAAGTGTCCTACATATTAAGCCTCCCAGGAAACCAGTACCACCACCTTGGAATCTTAATTATGTCCTAGAGAAGCTAACTGGGGCCCCTTTTGAGCCTGCAGCTTCTGCTTCTCTGAAGTTTTGCACTTGAAAGACTGTGCTTCTGGTAGCTTTTACCTCAGCTAGGTGAGTTTCGGAGATTCAGGCTTTGATTGCATGTCAGCTTTCATGATTTTTAACAAGGACAGAGTCTCTTTGTACACCAACCCTTCCTTTATGCCTAAAGTGGTAAATGAGAGGTCTGTTAACCAGACTATCCAATTGCCATCCTTTTTCCATTCTCCTCAGTCCTTCATTGAAAGGATTCTATATTCTTTGGATGTTCATAGGCAACTTAGATTTTATTTAGACAAGGCTATAGCTATCAGGAAATCTGAAATGCTTTTTGTGTTTTTTCATCCCAGTGCTCTGGGTTTACCTGTTTCTACACAAACAATTTCCTCTTACATTTCTAAGACTACCGAGTTTTGTTATTTCTTTCATGCTAAGTCTCTGGCTGCTCCTGTTAGAGCCCACTGCACTAGATCTGTTGCTTCTTCAGGTGCTTTCTTTAAAGGCCTGGATACTAACTCTATTTTGAAGGTTGCTACTTGGTCTTCTGTGCATATCTTTACCAAGCACTACAAGTTGGACACTATTTCTAGGTCTAGGACAGGGTTTGTTCAAGCCATTCTCCACTGCTTTTTGGAAAATATTTCAAAGCATTTTACCTCTGCTCCTTTCTCCTCCCAAGGTTCCTACTAATCTTTGATACTCTCCCATATGTAAAGAATACTGCAAAATTAAACAGAAGGACATAGAATAGTTGTGTTATATCTTACCATAACCATAGATGTCCTTCTTTTCTATGTTGCAGTATTCTTTCATTCCCTCCTTCCCCCTGCATCTTGTCCCTTCCTTGGATGACTTGTTTCCTTAAGACTAATGTTCCTCATGGAGCCTCCTAGTTCTGAGGATGTTATGTGCGGACTTCCCTTTTATGGCTGACATTGTCAGATTATATGTACAATGTCCCACATACTGTCAGTGGCTAGAAGCTTTTGTATACTGGCTGGATGTCCGGTCATAGGGTGGAAGACAGCGCATATGTAAAGAATACTGCAACATAGAACAGAAGGACATGTCTAGTTATGATAAGATATAACACAACTATTCTTTCTCAATGTGGGCAATATCGCCCCCCCCCAAAGAGTGATGGGAAACTTCTGGGGGCCCTAGATAGTATGAATAGTAATCAATAGTAATCAGATGTTAGGAGGTAATAGAAACTTTGAAGGGGCAATTTGGACAAAAAAATTACAACATAATCTTGGCACAACTCATAGCACGTGGCATTCATAATAGATTATTAGAATTAGTCTGGAGCAAATTTATTTCATTTTTTTTAGCACTGCAAGGAGGTGAATGCTAATGACGACCAGACTCTGGCCCTGCCCTGGTACTGTGGGAGTCTCACCCACTAAAATACCCCCTAACACTGGGGCAATTGCAGCCTGCTAGAGATCATATCCTTACCTTGCTGTATGATAAACAGCATTGGTTCTCCATACCACCATCAACTAGAATCAAACTCACCACTCATCAGTTTAGCACCCGATGCCCCAATCCTCTGCACCAAACAGGACTCTATTAACCAGCTTTTGTCTTGACAAGTTTTTTGTTATGTTCTATTTAAAATTATTTTCAGGTTTTCATTTTTAGTAGTTGAAAATATGCAAAATGATTTTATAGGTCTTGTTCTGCTGGCTGTGTATGGTTTGGTTTAATTATTATTTGTGACTCTCTAGCTATAACGACTAGCCTTCTTCCTCTCCTTTTGGCTGTGCCTGTTAGGGGTCATCATGGTGGTTCATCAGTCTGTAGAAAAAGTGGCAGTAGAGTTTTAATGTATCAAGTTGCCAGCCCAGCACCCAACCTTCCTCAGTAAGCACACACATGCTCACATCCAATTTAGAATGTCCAATCCCCTTGCAGCATGTCTTGGGAATGTGTGAGGAAACTGGAGCACCTGGAGGACACCCACATGAACACAGGGAGAACACGCAGACTCCACATAGAAGCCACAACAGACAAGAATTGAATTGGAGAATCTCTTGTTTTGAGGTGATAGGGCTAACTACTGCACCACTGTGCCGTCCAGCTATAAAGACTAATCTGCTGGAGTTTTTCAACTGTTAAATGCTATTCATCATAATTGTAACATTGTGTATACAACTTTAATGCACTTATATGTATGTGCTGGGTCTACTTCATATGACCTAAATTTCATTTGACTGAAATTCATTTCACTGGGACCAAAACACTGACAGTTCAAAATACTGAAAACTAATTTGATTGAAACTAATAACACTGACACATTAAAGTAAAAGGTATATGCCCTTTTCCTCACTGTAGTGCAATCCTGGAGATAATATATATAGTTAGGGGGGTGTGGGGGGCACAGCCCCTACATAGCTTAGGTAAATATTGTTTTCTGCAAAGAATTATTCACTGCAGTTATAAATATCCATGTGTATGGTTTAAAATGTATAAAGTATGTGGGGAGCTATGCCCCCCCCAACTATACATACTAACTCCAGGATCACACTACAGTGGGGAAAAGGGCATATACCTTTTACTTTAATGTGTCAGTGTTATGAGTTTCAGTCAAATGAGTTTTCAGTATTTTGAACTGTTAGTGTTTTGATCTCAGTCAAATGAATTTCAGTCAAATGAAATTTAGGTCATATGAAGTAGACCCGTATGTGCTTACTTGTGTGCGTAAATGTTAATATTACAATTGATAAACTATACTTATGTAAAAGTAACATTTTACTTTAGTTAGTAACTAGTCGTCATCTTCTGGCTTTTCCCAGTTAAGGGTCACCACAGTTGAACAACTGTCCATAGAACGATTGGCAGTAGAGTTTTATGATGTTGAGTTGTTGGTCTGGTGCCCAACTTTTCACAGAAGGCACACACACAAACACACAGGATGCCAGTACTGACATGCATGGGTGCATGTCTGCATGGGTGTGTGGTGGTCGACTGTGCCAGATGGCTGTACAAGGCTAGGCGATGGGTATAACATGGCATCAGGCCCCACGATGATGGTCTGCATTGTGGCTCAGGGCTATAGTGTCTGCATTTGCCACACAGGTGGGTATTGTATCCCCCATCCAGTCACCTGGGTGACTATTGTGTGTGGCCAATGCTGTGCATTGCTTGCCCTGTATGTGTTCCTTAGTCATGACATGGGCAGTGTCTGGGATGTGCACACCTCCCACATGCATGTACAGTGACATGTGGAACTGTAAATGGGGTGTCTGGCCCATGTTGTGAACACAGATTATCATCAGATGTGCCAGTCTTGGCCACCTTTGGCAGGAACTGGTAATGGGCAGCAGGTTTACCCTTCAACTACATTGATAGTATGCTAACAGCATTCTTTGGTGTCAGTGGCATCTGTCAATACAGGGCATGTTGTCAGGCATGGTATGTCCTTTGCGGGTCACATGTGATGGCACCAAAGGTGTTACAGGTGTCTATTGGGGAACATGGGGAATTTGCACTGTCTGCATATACGTGTGTATTGGACAGATGGACAGGGTGCCATGCCATCTGTAGCCCACAGCTATCACCCCATAGTTACTATCAGTGGCCAATATGCAGTGTACTACCCACATATTGGCTGTTGCATAGGCATGTATGTGTGTATGGGACATGGGTTGACAGTGTGCCCTGGGCAATACTGGGGTTGCTAACTGTGATTACCCGACCTTGATGTCACATGTATGGGTATGGCTTTGTACCCCAGCCTCTCAGCTATTTCACATTTGTTATACCTGTATGGTGGACATTGTGATATATAGTAGGGCCACCATATAAGAAATATGCAAAACCCGCTCCACATTGGCCACAGGTGTCACACACTCACCAACACTTCCACATAGGATATATGTTACAAACACACAAGCCTGTCATATCTGGGAGTAGAACCCCTACCTAACTAGTTTATTACACTACAGCACTATGCAGTTTTAGTACACGCCACGGAGATTACTGGAGTACTTTTCCCCCAAAGGTGTATATCACATTGGATGACATCAGCAGGATTGCCAAAGTAGGACATTCAAATTGTAGTAAGTGTGACTAGCCTAAAATGCATTGCTCCCTACACAGACAGTGACACACACACAAAACATCCACAGTTGACATGTTTGGATATAGAACCCCTAACAGAGGTCTACATCAGACTACAGCATGGAACTGTTATAGGATGCACCATGGAGGTTACTAGAGAGCTTCATCCCCAAAGGTGTATTTCACAATGAATGACATCAGCAGGATTGCCAAAGTAGGCCATTTGTGGTGTACTGTGTGTGACTAGCCTAAAATGCATTGCTCCGTACACAGTGACACACACACACAAAACATGTGCAACCAACATGTGAGGTTATAAAACCCCTAACAGAAGTGTATATCACACTACAGCATTGAGCTGTTATAGGACACACCACGGGGATTACTACAGAACTCCATCCCCAAAGGTGTATTTCACAATGAATAACATCAGCAGGATTGCCAAAGTAAGCCATTTGAAATGTACTGTGTGTGACTAGCCTAAAATGCATTGCTCCCTACACAGACAGTGATACACACACTAAACATCCACAACCAACATGGGTGGGTATAGAGCCCCTAGCAGAGGTTTATATCACACTCCAGCATGGAGCTGTTATAGGACACACCACGAGGATTACTAGAGAACACCTTCCCCAAAGGTGTATTTCACAATGAATGACATCAGCAGGACTGCCAAAGTAGGCCATTTGAAATGTACTGCATGTGACTAGCCTGTAATGCATTGCTCCATACACAGACATTGAAACACACACACACAAAACATTCAGAACTACCATTGGTGGGGATGGAACCCTACCATAGCTCTAAATCACACTACAGCAGTGTGCAGTTATGGCATGCGCTACAGAGATTTCTGGGCTGTGATCTTCCCAGAGGTGTATTTCTAGGTGGGTGACATCAGCAGCCTTGCCAAAGTTGAGTATATGAATTGTAAGGAGTGTGACTACCCTAAAAAGCTTTGCTCTCTACACAGACAGGGTCAGACAGACACACACACTTGCCACGTCTGGGATTCGAACACCTTCCTAGCTACTTTATTACACTACAGCAGTATACAGTTATAGGATCCGCTATGGAGATTACTGAGTGACAACCTTCCCAGAGGTGTATTTCTAGGTGGGTAACATCAGCAGCCTTGCCAAAGTTAAGTATATGAATTGTAGGGAGTGTGAGTACCCTAAAAAGCATGGCTCTCTACACAGTCAGACACGCACACACACAGTTGCTAAGTCTGGGGTTAAAACTCCTACCTAACTAGTTTATCACACTACAGCGGTATGCAGTTATGGGACACGCCATGAAGATTACTGAGTTAAAACTCTCCCAAAGGTGTATTTCACATTGAATGACCTCAGCAGGCTTGTCATAGTAGGGCTATGGGGAGGGTGGTGTGTGTATGGGCCATAACCCATTCATCTAGGTGTTGACACGCCACATGCGGGGACACATGGGGCCATATTTCACAGGTACATGTATACAGCTGTTAGTTGGTAAGGGCTGCCAGAATGGTGAGTTGCGATTATGATTTCATGGGTGAAATAGAATTTATAGCAGGTTTATTTATTAAAAGAGGCTATCCCGAACCACTTTGTGCATTGTTAAAAGAGGAAGTGAAAATGAAGAAAATTTAAGGTTTTTATAAACATATACTAACAGGAACCACATTACGTACTTCAGGAGGTAATAAAATTAGAAATATGAACCAGAACCAAAATGTTTTAAGGGAAGAAGGGCTGATGTTCATCACCACTTTCAACCAGGATATGGAGTTGGTCACCCATGTTATTAAAAAGAACTGGAGGCTACTGCAGTTAGACAGGAATGTTGAGGACAAGGTGAGGAAAGTCCTCATATTTGTTTTTGGGGGGGGTCTTTTAAAAAAATATTGGAGATGGGCAGTCAAATAGGATCCAACAGTACGAATAGAAAAACAGGGAATTTTAAATATGGAATGTGTGTTCTTTGTAAGCACATTATGGAGACTGGGATTAAAGTATGTATAAAAGGGTAACAAAAGGAATCCAGAGACAGCGCACACAATCCGCACTTTATTCAAAGTATAAAACGTCCAAAACTAGATCACAGAGTTCGTAAACGCTATTACACATCCAGTACATGCGTTTTCGTCAGCCTGTAGCTTAGACTTCATCAGACAAAATTAATTAACTAATTAAGCATTATATAAGCCAATACATTTAAAAAGACCAATAACATTCAAGCATCTAAGTTAAAACCAATGAAAATAGTGACAGTCTGAGGAGCTCATTATAATAAAATTGTGAGTGATTTAAAATCATCTAATAAATATGTAAAAAAACTTTCCTTTAAAATAATTACAGTATTTAAAAGCAGAGGTTTTGATTAAAAATATTGTAGTCAATTAGGTTTCTAGAACCCACAATATAATGAAGCTGTTAGGTTAAAAACTGATAAATGTATTTATGTGCACAGTAATTGTAGTAGGTACATAAAAAACAGAAGCATAGACAACAGTGCCCTCTACTGTTCATAGAATTACTTAATGAGTTTCAAACTTGAATTGATCTCAGTTTGAGAGCTGGAATAATTGAGATACATTCATTTAAGCCTGGTGATTTGTTGGCCTCTAATAAAATTTGCCAATACAGTTCCCTGTATTCAAGCCATTCTTCCCAGGGACCTCCTCTTATTTTTTAACTTGTTCTAAAACAAAAAAGGAGAATGTGGCTTCTTTACAGTTCTGTGTGTTTGTACAATGCATTGGTGTCCTTTGCTTTTTGTATCTCATATAAATGTTCATAAATCCTCTTCAATACTCTTTCTGTTTCCCAACATAATACGAACTGCATTTGTACACATTGCAAGGTAAACCACCCTGGGACTCACAGTTGAATGAACCAGTGCTATATATATTAATGTCCCTTATTTCAATGTAAATTTCTCTTTTGTTGGAAATATAGGGACATTGTTTACAGTGCCCACAATGAAATGTTCCATATGAGGTGTTATTAAGGCATGCCCTCTCCAAGTAGTGATGAGGATCTTTTGTGAGATTGTTCTCTAAAACTTTTTGTGCTACGTATTTTTATATACCATTTTGGTGTTTTTCCTTTTATGTTCGGTATATCTAAGAAAGAGATGAATTTTTCCCACTCATTGAGGATCATGCTTTTTATCTTGGAGTTGAAGCCATTAAATTCCAAGATAAGTGCTGATTGATAGTCAGATTCAACTGGGGTATGATTTATGTTGATGTTTGTCTGACTCTTAGTGGTCTGCTCACTTAAGGCTTTGTCATTTAGACATCCTTTTATGGGTTTAAATTTGGTCTTTCTGTGTTCTGGAGGCTACTGCAGTTAGACAGGAATGTTAAGGACAAGGTGAGGAAAGTCCTCATATTTGTTTTTGGGGGGGGTCTTTTAAAAAAATATTGGAGATGGGCAGTCAAATAGGATCCAACAGTACAAATAGAAAAACAGGGAATTTTAAATATGGGATGTGTGTTCTTTGTAAGCACATTATGGAGACTGGGATTAAAGTATGTATAAAAGGGTCCAACATACACATTCAGGGACATTTTAACTGTTTATGTAAAAATGTGGTGTATGTAGCCAAATGTGAACACTGCCCGGCATTTTATATTGAAAAGATGAGTAGGCGTTTTAACGACAGAATAAGTGAGCATTTGTTAGATATTAAAAATGGAAAAGTCACTAATGCACTGACTAGGCACATTTTAAAATGTCAAGGACATGCTTTTAAATTTTTGATATTGCAACAATTTATTAAGGATGCACAAGGCAGAGTTTCAGATGTACACCTGGATGTTTGTGAATTAAAGTGGCAACTGCATTTAGACGCAACAAATTATCCAGGTATAAATGACAATGTGAGTATTTCTGCATTATTAAAATGAAAGCATATTTTAGGGTAATTTTTTAATGTTTTTTAACAGTTATAAGGTTTGTTCCTTTAAATGTATTAAATGCACTAAGTATATAATTAGTCAATTTATTATGTTAATTAAGATGTTTATGGGTGTTATTTAAGGAATGGATTTTAGTAATGTGATGCTCTGATGAAGTCCTAATAGTGTTTGGATGAAAGTGCTTAACCTCTTTTATGCAATGGAGTAAACTTCTGGAATTCAGCAGTCATGGCCAGTGTTGTTTCTTCATATTGGGAACAGTTTTTGAACTTTGGTTACTACAAATAAAAATTATTTGCAATGGTTTATGAATTTATAAATGTCTATTAATTAATAAAGGTGATACTTTTGCAACAATATACTGTATTGTTGTGCCATGCACTATGGGGTATACAAGTAACAGCATGTTGGGTATAAAACATAATCATTTCATGGAGTTTGCTTTCAGGATGATTATTAATTGTAACTAGAAAAAGCTTAGCATGTTTCTACAGTCTGAATGGCATTTAAACCCCTCCAGTATGTAATACCTGCCATACATATGAAAGTATAATGTTATGTTCAGGAAAGGTAGGATTCTGAATGTAAGAGCTCAATAAACTCAACAGGCTACCAGACCCACATGTCTGTCCCCAAGCCTGACTGCACGTAACTGCATGCACACAAGGTATTGCATTATCAAAATCATTCCCTACTTCTAGTCACCTGACCCTTATATAATACACACCCAGAGCTTTGCTAAGCTTTGTTGCAGCATCTGAAAGCTATAAAACAACTGCCAAAACTTCCACCCTTCCAAGGTAACAATTAGCTCACCACTAAGTACAATACAGTAAGATTCCTAGCCCTGGTTTTCCCAGACATTTTTGTCTCTGGGTGCAATCAGACCTCTACTGTGACAGTCCCTACTGCAGGCTTGCAATCAAGGAGCCTCAGTCCTCACCACTAACAGCAATGAGAGAAGGCCTCTAGGAGAATATGTGATAGTCCCTACTCCTGGCCAGTAATCTAGGAGCCTCAGTCCTCACTACTGACCACTTTGGAGTTCTGTGTCTGTAGTCCAAGTATCTGACAGGCACACTTGGATATTTGATCTTCACACACACACACACACACACACACACACACACACACACACACACACACACACACACGCACACACACGCACACACGCACACACACACACACACACACACACACACACACACACACACACACACACACACACACACACACGCACACACACACACACCTGGGAAAGTCTGGCACAGATTTACCAGTTGTGGCCTTCTGCCCAGACTATAAGGTATTTATACTGCCATTAGTCATCTAGTCTAAGGCTCTTTTAAATAGTACCCAATTATACTGAGTAAAATTAATACTAATACAAATGATAGAGTTTGAATAATGCAGCAAGGCTTTCAGTAGTGGCCAGAGTGTCACTTAAATAAACATAAGTACTCTTAAAATGTTAAAAGTAGTCTCTAAAAAACCAGCCACAATGAAAGGTTTAGAAATATTTAATAAAAAATAATAAAAAAAGAAAATATGAAAATACTGAATCTCTAGTTACAATAAATACCAGAGTTTCAATCACAGTAGATATAAAAAAATAACACAGTTGGATAGATTCACACAGATACAGAAAAACAGTGCTTAACTAATCTCACTACATTTTCCTAACTAATCTAAAGAATTGCTATTCTCTGGTTACTTACTAAAGCAATGGTAGATGAAACATGTTGAATTGCTTACTACAGCAACGTAAGATGAGGTGTGAGGTGTCTGTGAGAAATCTTTCCTGTCAGGTTCCAAAAAACAAGCTGCTGTGGGAGTTCTGGAATATCTTTCACTAATATCTAGAAAAGCATTTCAGTGCTGGTTATAGAATGACGTCACCTCTGGTCACCTGACTCTTGTACAATACATGCCCAGAGCTTTGCTAAGATCAGTTGCAGCATCTGAAAGCTATAAAACAATTTCAAAAACTTCCACCCTCCCAGGGTAGCAATGAGTTCACCCCCAAGGACAATGCAGTAAGATTCCTAGTCCTGCTTTTCCAAACATTTTTGTCTCTGGCTACAATTAAACCTGTAAGATTAAAATTTTTATGGCCTAAACCAACCCATTTAATCTTTAACCTATTTTTCAAAATTAACTGAACTGAAGTTAACTTCTTCCCTTCCTGAATTTTCTGTTAAAACATACCCCAGGATTCATTAAACATTATATTCTGTGCAGGAACAGTGTAGCCACTCCTGCACAGAATATGGCCGCCAATCGAAATAGCTGATCTGACATGCACGAGCCTGCCGACACTGTTCCTGCATGGAAACCGTGCGGAATGCTAATCACCTCATTTGCTGGTGAAAACCATGCAAATGAGGTGAATTAGTGATTCAGGAAGCAGGCGGGCATCCATTCAGGAACAGTGCTAGTTGCAGAAATGTGTTTGTTTACTAACTGAACACATTTCTGCAAATAGCAAAATGAAGGCATGACAGCACAAATAAAAGCATGTATTATAAACTTTAGTCATACCAATGGCCAAATATATAGCCATTGGCATGGGAATTTTTTTAATTTAATATTTTTTCTTGGCCGATCTTGGATGTTTAAGCATAGGGCAGCGGTGCACAAATGAAATTGTGCCGAAAATAAAAAAAAATGTAAAAACTCAACATTAGGATAAATCTGCATTTTGCCATTATATTCAATGGCATACAGAATCAAAACATTACCAGGGAACAGTGGTTGTTAAGGGGAAAGGCTCTGGGGTAGTGCACTAACTATGGGGTCTATATTAGAAGCACAAAAGATACATTTGCTGAATGGCAGAAGATCGACACATATATATCAATCTACCATAACAGTGAAGGACGGAAATGCCGAAAGACACAACGCCGAACAGATTTTCCTGGCCAGCAGGGTGATTGTGGGGATGAGGAAATATATCCTTTTACTCACTGTAGAGCAGTCTTGGAGTTGGTATATATATATATATATATATATATATATATATATATGTAGAGGAGGTGTGGGGCCCCCCTGCAAAAACATTTATAATAGTGTTTTGTGTCGTGTTTGTTTACTGTGGTTTGACTTACCTGTATGGCACTGTTGCTTCCGGAAATCTATTTGGCATTGTATCTTACGGAATTTCCGTCCTTCGCTGATGTGGTAGATCGATGAATAGGTGTCGATGTTTTAGCGTTCGATGAATGCATCTTTTGTGCTTCTAATATAGACCCCTAACTATGGACTAAGGCAATGGGGTATGCAAATGAGGGGAAATTTACTGTATCACAAAATATTCTAAGTCCACACACTGCACTTAACCTTGTAGGTGCTAGAACAGGAGAGTGTAGGCAGGAGGACCAGCTAACATAAAAAGGTTGCGTGTCATGCTTGCTGTAAGCACATTGGAGCTCTGTTGCCCAGGTCTGCGTTTAGATAAACACAGCTAAGCAAGGGGGTGTGTCTGAGGCTGTAATGTCTTACACCATGAAATGAAGAGCATGTTCACGTCCATGGAGGGACATTTCTGCTAAAATGTGTATACCTTAGCTAAACAGGTGTGTGCAGCGTGCACTGGGACTTAAAAAAAAAAAAAAAAAAAGGAAATAGCAGCTCTGTTTACATTGAGGCAGCAGGTTTGCACACCATGCCTTGGGGCTTAAAATGGTTGGAGATGGAAAGGGGATGAAGGAAAAACAGGAAAATAGCAAAATACAGCCACTCAAATACATGTAAAATAGCTGGCAGGTGGAATTCTCAAAGTCAGCCAATCACACAGGCAGCATCTGCAGCACACCACTATAAACTATGCAAACACCTTCCAGTCTGTTTTTTCCCACAAAATCTGCACCATAGGTGTACACATATGGGGGAATTTTAACTGACAAAACTAGCAAAAAATGTTAGGGGCTGCTGTCGCATTGATCTATCAGTATGTGCAAGAGGCCGAGGGCAATGAGGAGGATAATGTTGACAAGCAACCCAGACCGAGGAGGAGAAGAGTGTTCAGACCCAGGATAACCTACCAGGGGCTACATTATCTGGAGATAGTAGAGCACTACAGGGTGGACAGGAGCATACTTCAGCAACTTGGTGAGCTGTGCCAGCCTCACCTCAGACCCAGAACCATCAGAGGGGAGCCCATCCCAGTGGATACCAAGGTATGTGTAGCCTTAAGAATACTAGCTATGGGTACTTTCCAAAGACCAACTGGGGATATCATGGTGGTCTCACAATCATCTGCGTCCAGGATACTCCACCAGTTCCTGGATACCATGCACCCATATTCCGCTGAGCACATTTACTTCCCAAGCAGGAGAGGACCAGCAATATGCATCTCTTCCACCATGTAGCAGAATACCCGGAGGTACTGGATATCATAGACTGCATGCACATCCACATCAAAGAACCACCCAGTGACCAGGGTAGAGTCTACCTAAACCACAAGGGGTTCCACTCCATCAAATGCCAGGTCATGTGCAATGCCCAGGGCATTATCATGGATGTGTGTGGAGGCAGCCCTGGAAGTTATCACAACTCCCACATCTGGCATTTGTCACAGCTGTACCAGGCGTTTGCCAGTGGGGACATCCCATATGACCATTTGGTGTGGGATGCTGGCTACACACTAGAGCCGTGGCTGATGACACCTATCAGAAATGCACACACATCCACACATGATTGCCATACTGAGGCACATGCATAAACCAGGATCATTATAGAGCATGTGTTTGGGATGCTCAAGTCACGGATCTGCTGCCTTGATATATCTGATGGAGCCTTGCAGTACTCTCCAGCCACATGTGTACACATGTTCATAGCATGTGCCATACTACACAATATGATCCTGCAGAAACAGCTGCAGCAGGAACAAAATGGGGAAGGGCCACACAGCCCCCCCACCATTGCCAATGTCTCCACAGGCACAGAGGGACTCAGAGGTGGAACATCCTGAGCCTGCCCCTGTAGGCAGACAGTAGCATGCCCAGTATGCCCTGTCCTTAACAAAAAGACAATGCATAGCACATACACTGACACTGTAGGGCCCGAGGGACTGATCTCTCTCTCTCTCTGACTCACACACACAGTAAAATGGATGTCAAACATCACACTACCTATACCTTACCATGTATAGGCAATGTACTGTGTGCATCCGACATAGTCAGCCCTCAAGCACCACCCTCACAACTGCCTCAGGCACAAGGTAAGTCAGTCTCCTTAACAATAAATGAATGGAGTAGAATGTTCTGATAGCATGTCTATGGTATTGATGCAAGCATGCAAGGGAATGGGGTGGCTTACTGGGAAAGCAGCAGACAACTGACTCTGTGGGACAGCAGGAAGTGTATTCCCAGTACTGACCTACCCACACTATGCAGTACCACCCTAGTTGACAAATACCACGGCGGTATATGTGGTGAGCCAAATAACTGGGGAGGGTCATAGGTCACATGCATGGATGTCAAAGTGGGTGTCCTATACCCACTCAGGGTGTCACCCAGCAGATCAGCTGTAGAAAACCATACAGAAATGTCTGGCAAGGCCCCAACATGTCGACATCCATGAAATCCGCACCCACAGACTTTTACACAGTGATATCACAGCAGGTATGGCAGTGGCAGTATGGCTCTGAAAGGTAAGAAGTCTGAAATTACAAATGTTTATGCCAGAACAATCTGACCTGTAGTTGATACTGTTATTACTGTAGTCTCAAAGATAGAGCACAACACAATGCTAATTGGGACCAAACTGTTAAGCAAATATCAGCACCATCTCTGCAAATGTGTATTGTGTACAGATGTGTCACCCCTCCATAGTCCCATAGAAATGCAGTTACATGTCCCTAGCCTTAAGCAGCATCCAGCCATCAACTAGAGTGATGGATCAACACAGACAGAAAGCAATTGTGAGTAGCACCAACAGTCAGCTTGCTGGTGCCATCCCAGGGTTTCCACTGTCAGCAGCCTGGGAACATATGATCATCAGAATGCACTGCCTTGCTACAGATGGCCTGCATCTGCCACACCTGACCTACAGACCTCTGGAAAATGCCCCTGCCTCACCCACAGTGCCCTATTAGGGAGTGTAATGGGGTCCATAACACCAACATAGCATAGTCTACAAAATACAAAGAAAGGCCGTGCTGTTAACTGCTAGGAGAAAACCTGCCAGCATTAGAGAGCCAGAAATCTGGACAAAGCCATGAATAATGGGGCGAAAAAGGTCCAAAGAGAAGGACACCTTTGAAATACTGCTCTAATAATGTTAGAATGTTTATGGAACCATGTTGTACCCAAAGGGGATGGCGGCAAATCATCTGGCATTGAGCTTATGTCCAGGGCTCTGACAACAGTCATAGGTCTCAGAGAGGCCT